>NW_017307255.1:310972-330388 GCF_000935625.1 Nanorana parkeri
TTCCGATTACAGAGGGAGACATAGAAACATAGTACGTGACAGCATTAGACTGTTTACTCAGACACAGCAAGGTCATATGGTTTAGCAGCCTCCCCACTACTCGCTGTACAATGTAGAATTGTGAACAATGTGACAATACATAAGATAGCGGCTGGGAAGCAGCTTGTCTTCAAAGCTTGCAGTGTTCCGTGAGCTTCTGATGCTCAAAACTTATTGGGCTCACTCCAAATGTCCATCTACAAAATAATGGGAGCAGTTGCAAGCAGCTATTTGATAGGCATTTAACCCTTTCGCTGCCAGAGACATTCGCGCTTTTTTTTTTTACACATTTTGTCACACTATATTTGTGCAACGGTTTATCAAACCCAAATTTTCTGTAAAAGAAAAAAAAAATGCATTCCAATTCATTTTAGTGCAGAAACATAAAACCCATTTTTATTTTGGTAAAATATCAAAGATGAGGATATGCTGAGTAAATTAATACTATGTCAAGACTCATAATTGTGTGCGCCCGTGCAACAGCGAAAAACGTCTCGTACCCAAAACTGTCTATAAACAACGCTTTAAAAGCCTCTACAGGTAATCAATTTAGAGTGAGCATGGAGTTACCCAGCATGTGTGCCACAAATAGTCATTTTCAAAAGTAGAAGCACCCAAAGCATGCATTTACGTATGTATGTATGTATATTTTTCGTTTTTATTTTATTGATCTGAATGCAGAGAAAACTTACTGTAATGTCTACAGCTGTGTGCTAGAGCCCATAGGACAAAATACACCTGTAATTGGATCAGATATTATTGTAGGGTTAAAAGGATACCACTTTAGAGTCCCAGATATACCACCAAGGGTATGCATAATCCAGACCCCTAATCAGCCTATGCAGCCATACACAATAGTCATAAGCATCCCTACAATCTCACAGGGGTAGTATGAGGTCATAACATATCCGGCTTTAGTGCCAACTTTGTGCAGTCAAAAATATGCAAGAATTACTTGCCAACAGCTGGTGAACAGCTGCGGGTGGTGGCATCTGCCATTGGATGAACAGCACATCTCGCCCGCAGCAGATCGCATTAGTCTCACAGATTCACTCAAGAGACTCATGCGATCGGCCCCATTCGCAGGTGTGAACGGGGCCCCAGGCTTAGAAAGAAAAGGCTGAACCATGCAAAGCAATAGGACGAGTCTGGAAGTGCAATTAGAAGAGTTAGACACCTATAAATAGAACCTAAGGGTGGACATTAATTGGAAAAAAATAAAGGAAAGAGAAGTTAAGAGCTGAGGCAAATAAAAGATATCATCTACTGGAAGACATTACCAAGTAGATCGTAATCACAAATAAAAGTGGTGAAGGAAAGAAGCAGGATAAGGATAAACAGAAACCCCCATCTTTCCTGCCAATAAGGGCCCGGGATATCATTATCTTTGTCTTCCAGTATTATGAAGTAAAGTACACAGCCAGCAGAGTGCAACAATAAAGGAACAGAAAATAGGAAGCAATACATTTCCTGTATTGCCACCAAAGAACTAGGAGGAGGATCCTTGTAAATACAACCATGTTCATACTGGATGTGCAACAACCATCTTGCGGCGGCAGTTGCAGCCAGGGTGCAACCCCCTCTTTTGTGACATAAAAAAAAGATAGTGCTTGCAGCATTTTTGCAGATCGCTCTGGAACAGAACGCAGACACTAATGTGCCACGTATCCCGGTGATTGCACTGCCATGGATTTCAAGGCACCGCTGCGCTGACCACTCTGGAACACACTGTGATGTGAACCTGGCCCTTAGGCTGGATTCACACCCAGGCAACACCTATTACACGTCTTTTTAGAGCAGTTTTTGTGCGCGTTTTTGTGAATGGGCAAAACACACACACACAAAGAAAATAAAGCAATGCTTGTTTTCTATAGTCTGAGGGGCAAAACTTGCTGAAATCTGCCTCAAAGTAGCTCATGCATCATTTTGAGAGGCGTATTTCTGCTTGTGACAAAACTCACAGGTGTGAACAGGGGCCATAGAAAGTAATGGGATTTCTTGGGTGGAGCATTTTGTCACGCTGAATTAGCTGCGACAATCCGCCTAGGTGTGAATGGAGCCTTAGGCATAGAGGCCAGGGTGAGAAGTACCTTTTCTCCCCATATCCAAAAGTTGAAGAATGCAACAGCCCGAGGCAGTGCTGACACGACGCACATTGCATTGAAGCTGAACTCCAGGAATTTTGGTTACTGGTTACCTCTAGCGGTGGCCAGACATATTGATAAGTGATCAATAAATAATATTTGATCCACAAACAAGGCAAATTTCCGATCAATTTGTAACCATAAAAACTATTGTAAATGATTGTTCGCAATCTATAAACTACTTATGTGATCTCCAAACACAGATTGAAGGTTTAAAAAGGGTTGGAAACCGAACAATTGATTTGGCTGCCTTACATGGATCAAAACTATTACAACGGGTTGAAGCGCGACTGCAAACAGCCACGTCCAGCTGAGTGCCGTTTCAATTGTTTCCATTGAGTTGTAGATTGAGATTCGACACATAAGAGCCGGTGTGATGATGGCTATCCTAGGTCTGCATTGCTGCTAACTTCTGTACAAATCATATGTTTATTGATGGACACTACACATGCCACTATTCTTCCAGCGCTGTGACTGAGCGTTCTGGCTCTTATACAGCGCCTGGCCAAAAAAAAAGGCACACTATAATATTTCATTGAATCGCCTTTAGCTTTGATTAGAGCACACATTCGCCGTGGCATCGGTCTGATAAGCTTATGCAAGGTCAAAACATTTATTTCAATCCAGAGTTACATTTATTTTTCACCAAGATCTGGTAGTGATGATGGGAGAGTCGGAACACTGTGTAAAGTCTTCTCCAGCACATCCCAAAGATTCTCAATAGGGTTAAGGTCTGGACTCTGTGGTGGCCAATCCGGTTGTGAAAATTATGTCTCATGTTCTCTGAGCCACTCCTTTACAATCTGAGCCCGATGAATCCTGGCATTGTCATCTTGGAATTTGCCCAATGAAAAACCCATTGATGGAAAAACCTGGTCATTCAGTATATTCAGGGGGGCAGCTGACCTCATTTTTGGGGGACATAACATTGCTAAACCTAGACCGGACCATCTGAAGCAACCCCAGATCATAACACTGCCCGAAATCCAGGTGGTGACTTTCTTTTTTTGGCCAGGCAGTGTATAATAAATGGATTCTGCCTTTAAGCTGCCCCTCATCCATTCACAGACCACCTTGTACTCTCAACAAAATACAAGGCGCTCTGTGACTGGATACATGGAGAGAAGGAACAGGTAAACAGCAGGATCCTTTCATTATATAAGAGTTGGAACACTCTTCACAGTGGTGGAAGACTAGCGGCGTGTGTAATAACCACCATCGTGTGTAATAACCACCATCAATAAATGTATGATTTCTACCGTAGACAGCAGCGATCCAGACCTAAGATCAGGACCATAATTACTGATCACAGGGCCCTACAGCAAAAATGTGATGAGGCCCGTACCTTGATGACCGTCATCTGAGGCTAGGTTCAGATCCGAGTGATACCCGGTACGCACATCCCGAGACCGAGCGACACAGCTATTGCACACAGCCCCATTTATTTTGATGAGGTTACATCCGTGCGGTAAATGCTGAAAAAAGGTACATGTACCTTGTTTTGCGACACACGATGTGCAGCTGTTCTTAGCCACGAACGTGTCTTGTGCACGATTGCTACGTGGTCAGATTGCCCAGGTGTGAACCTAGCATGAGCTGTGAGTAACAACGCCAAGATCCCAAAGACTCCTTGTGCCTATGAACGGCAGACTTTACAAGGGATAAGCGCTGTTGTCAACTACAATGGCTCCTATTCCTGCAACCTAATGGGGGGCCCCTTTCCACCTCCAGGCCCCATAGCAGCTGCCTAGGCTGCTATGGCTATAGTTACACCACTGCCTAGGATGGTCATTATTACAAGTAACTTACTTGGCTGTCCATGTTCCAAATAGAAAAAGTTTTTTTCCTGGAGTTCCAAGATATGATTTTTCCTCATGATACTTTTCTTGACATTACAATATATGACCCACCACCCCATGTGATCCAATATGCAGCATCAGCAGACACATGGAAATGGGTGGCACATCTTATGCTGCTTTTTATGACAAGCAGAACTTCATGGAGGAAGCTGCAGAGTCTCTATAAGGATGTGGCTTAGAACTGGAATATGCAGAACCCAATCATAGCTGTCACATGACCAGGTTTAACCTCCGGCACGTGACTGATCAACATACGGTTGGACATACAAGCCTTTCAGCTTACAAAATCTGATCCAAAGTAAAAGGATATCCAAAGAGACTGACTCACCTCTCCCAGAGGAAGCATGGAACCATTTTATTCTGGACGGAACCAACCCGAAGAAAAGAGTGAGAAACAGCAACCCGAAAAGGCAGCCCAGCTTTACCTGGAGCAAGTAATCCATGCTTCCTACTATCCCGGGGTATTGGTGTGACACCGCGCAGATCTGATATAGAAGGCGATGTTAGGGTGTCACCACAGCACACCCGTCCCTGCTATCACCCGACACACGCTGCATACAGCCCGGCTCTATCCAGAGAAACACCACGAGTATTGCCCATATAACTGGCCGCCCCCTCCGCTCTTCACTAAGCTTATCCCCGGGGTGGGGGCGGAGACAGAATGATGTCTGGGAAAGGGGGAGGAGCCTGATTGTGACTAGAGGTATTAGAGGGGCGGTTCCGGAGGGCGTGGTTGGGTTGAGAGAAGGGCTGTGATTGATGGTAAATTTGTGCCAGACGAACGTACTAGTGTGGCTGGAATACTGTATAGTCGTGGTAGCTGATACAATGCGCTTGTACTGACAGTACCCGTACCCCGTGTGTGGGTGACATAGCTCGTTAAAGTGTATTTCCACTTTTCCAGACAAATTGGGATAAAGCTTACTTTATGTCTGTGACATGTTCCCGTCACGGCCAGTGCAAGGATTTTTGCCTACACAGGCGAAGGAGCATTTTTGTGCCCAGCACCCCCCCTCCTCCACGTGTGCGCGCGCGTGCGCCCATAGATGGCTGATGGATTTTTTAAATTAAATTTTTATGTATCTGATTCTCTTTCATTTTTTATTATATTTTTTTTCTAATTATTTGTTAATTTCTTCATTTTTTTAAAATCTTACTATCTTTTACTTTTTATCATTTTAATTATTATTTTTTACTTATTTTTTCATGTTTATTTATTTTATAATTTTTTATCAATTTGTATTCATTTTTTCACTTAACTTTATTGCTATCACACAAGAATTAACAAGTCCCTGTGTGATCGCATTTGGAGGTGACAGGTTATCTTTGTTGAACCTGTCACCCTCAATACAGGAGTTCTAGCACAGCACTGTGCTAGAACTACAGCTCTCCTGCTCTCTCCTCCTGGCCGCTCTGAAGCTGCAGCGGCCAGGAGGAGAGAGAGAGAGCGCTAAATGGGCCCCTCTCCCAGTCGCATTTTTCCGCCCCCTGTCGGCGCCGCCAAGCAGTTGCTTGACCTGCCTATATGGTAGCGCCGGCTCTGGTTCCCGTTCACAGATCATAACTTCATAACAATCTGATCCAGCTTTCCCATTCTGTGTAATGTTAAAGTGATATAAAAGTCAGAAGGTTTTTCCTGCAGAATCAGCTGGTCCCCTGAGCACTGGTCCTGATATCCTGCTGTAGGGTAGCTCTGTTCCCTTGCAGGGTCTTATGGAGCCACCCTTGTGTGTGCTAGTCCACAGACACAGCAGGGAAAGCCCCTTCCCCTCTCCGGACTCCCTTTCCAGGCTAGTAGATGGAAAGTTGCTGGAGACTGTGCTGTCCCATGCATGTGCGCATAGGGTGACCTGAGTGGGTCTAGGCACTCCCTAATCAACCCAAGTGCAACACCGAGGGGGAAGGGGGGGGGCGGAGGGAGCTGTCAGTTTAGGATGGCCGAGTGGTGAGGAGAGAGAGCCGCTCGGCCAGGATCTGACAGCCGACAACTCTCTCTCTCATCCCCGTTCGGCCATCCAGAAGTGATAGCTCCCTCCTCCTGCTTTACATCACTTCCTGTTTCTCAATGGGTGGAAGCACTCAGCATAGAGGCTTCTACCCAGTGATAACTGGATGATAGTAAATATTTTACTATCACCAGATTCTGAATGAATGGGAAGCCTCTGTACGGAGTGCTTTCCATTCATTTAGAACAGAGGCTGTAGGAAAAGAGATTGAGGACTCTGTGTCCTCAATTTCGTTTTCTATTTCAAAAGGGAAATGTCAGGGGGCTGTTTAGATCCCTAATATTTCCCGAAGCCCCCCAACAATATAAAAAATTATAATAAAAAAAAACCACACACACTAATGCATACATAATATTAGACGTGTGCAAAGACAAAAAAATTGTTTTGGACGAAATGAATGGAAACGAAAAATGTTTTCATTAGTTTCATCAAACAAAACAAATGTTTATGCTTTTTTGGAAGATGTCAGCTGAGGTTGAGGTTCCATAGAACTGTATTAGATGTGAGACATTCCACAGCCGGAGAGGAGAGAGATGAGCGCTGACTACAGGGGGAGTGGGAATCAGGTAAGTCTTTCCTGTCCCCTAGGTATAAACAAGCAATACATCCTAAAGGGAACACAGACAACAATAAAAACCTGGTGTTCTAACCCCCTCCTCTCCCCTCCTCCATTTAGACTTCATTTGTACTTTAAATATGTTGAAAAGTATTTACAATGAACTTACATTTCAATGTTAAAGGTTTCTAAACCCTCCGCTTTTTTTGCATATATCTACTGCTAGCAAGCAGTAGATATATGCAAAACTTTTGTTTTTTAAACGGTTTAACCGCGGTTTAAACTTACCTGTGTGTTCCCTGCACGCTCCCGTCCGAAAATGTGAAACTGCACGGGCGGCCGCAAAGCATCTTGGGGCGGGCGCATGCGCAGTTCACATTTTCGGCCGGGACGCGAGGAAAGACACAAGGTAAGTCTATGGACGCGTGCACCCGCATGCAGACACCGTGGGAGAGTACGTGCCCACAAGCTCAGAGCAGTCAGCGCTGGATCGGAGATGCGCAGCAGCGCTGGAGAGAAGGCTGAAAAGGACAGGAAAGAAGAGGAAGATCGGATTAAAAGACATCATTTAAGGTAAGTGCTTTAATTAACGTTGGGGTGAAGGAAAACAAATTTCAGTCAGAAACGTAGTGCAGCAGTCAGCATGTAATGCAGTGCAGCAGTCAGCATGTAATGCAGTGCAGCAGTCAGCATGTAACGCAGTGCAGCGATCAGTAACGCAGTCAGCATGTAACGCAGTGCAGCGGTCAGCATGTAACGCCGTGCAGAGGTCAGAAAGTGCTTTAATTAACGTTGGGGTGAAGGAAAACAAATTTCAGTCAGAAACGTAGTGCAGCAGTCAGCATGTAATGCAGTGCAGCAGTCAGCATGTAATGCAGTGCAGAAGTCAGCATGTAATGCAGTGCAGCGGCCAGTAATGCAGCGCAGAAGTCATAATTTAACCGCAGTGCAGCAGTCAGCATGTAACGCAGCGCAGCGGTCAGTAACATAGTGCAGCAGTCAGCATGTAACGCAGAGTAGCAGTCAGCATGTAATGCAGTTCAGCAGTCAGCATGTAACACAGTGCAGCGGTCAGTAATGCAGTGCAGAAGTCAGCATGTAACGCAGTGCAGAGGTCAGCGGTCAGTAACGCAGTGCAGCGGTCGGTATGTAACGCAGTGCAGCAGTCAGCATGTAGTGCAGTGGTCAGTAACGTAGTGCAGCAGTCAGCATGTAACGGAGTGTAGCAGTCAGCATGTAATGCAGTGTAGCAGTCAGCATGTAACGCAGTGCAGCAGTCGGTATGAAATGCAGTGCAGCAGTCAGCATGTAGTGCAGTGGTCAGTAACGTAGTGCAGCAGTCAGCATGTAACACAGTGCAGAAGTCAGCATGTAACGCAGTGCAGCAGTCAGCATGTAATGCAGTGCAGCAGTCAGTATGCAACGCAGTGCAGCATATAACGCTGTGCAGAGGTCAGTAATGCAGTCAGCATGTAACGCAGTGCAGCAGTCAGCATGTAACGCAGCACAGAGGTCACACAGAAACAACAGGGACTTACAGTGACTCTTTTCCTCTCCTGTTTCAGGTGCTGTGCCATCTTTTTTTCCTCTCCTTGGGGGGTCGCCTGCACGTTTGGAGGTGATTCCAGCCACTTCCTGCTGTCCTTCCTTTAGGATCCAGCAGACAGGCAGTAGGAGTGCAGTCTCGCTCCAGCCAATAGCAGAAGAAGCACTGCACGGGCTTATCACAGGCAGCTGAAGAGCCTCTTCTCCTCCTCCTCTGCAGGAGCAGAGCGGCCGAGAGGGGAGGTTTTTACAGGCACCAGAGAGGCCCGGGGGGCAATTGCCACCCTGCCCCCGGCCCAGTCCGCCCCTGTTTCACAGTCACCAGATCTCAATCCAATAGAGCACCTTTGGGATGTAGTGGAAAGGGGAGATTCGATTCGCATCATGGATGTGCAGCCGACAAATCTGCAGCAACTGTGTGATACTATCATGTCAGTATGGACCAAATTCTCTAAGGAATGTTTCCAGCACCTTGTTGAACCAATTCCTTGAAGAATGAAGGCAGTTCTGGAGAAAAAAGTGGTACAACCCGGTACTAGCAAGGTGTACCTAATACACTGGCCAGTGAGTGTATATGCCTCAGTACATTGTGGTGCCATTCATTTTCAATGAAGGAAATGCACATGTGTTGCAGTGGACCACAACGCATGGTAACATTCCATGTTTTGTAGCCTGCTGCATTGCACAAATTTGTGCATGCACATTTTTTCAGATATGTTGGTGCTTTGGCAGCCCATTTAGCCCAAAACATGCATGCAATGTAGGCATGTAGTAAAGCAGAACACCAGGGTGTGAATGGGCCCCAAGAGGGAGGGGTTTCTTACAATATGTGAAGAGCGCTACTGTGACCAGTGTGAGCATGGTTCAATAGGCTTTGTACAACCATTGTGGTTTCATTATATGGAGCCACCCCACTATTCTTTCTGGTTGTCTGACATGCACTGAACTCTGGAGGGCTGGAGTCAGGAGGTGAACCAACAGGTTTTTTAATTGCTGCTTCTTGACAGTTTATAATATAGAGTGGATTAAATGATAGAACTCTGGGCTCCTGGCAGCCACCTTGGGTCTAGATCTGAGAGGAACTTAGAGGTCTGGACTGCAGTACTAGCTCTTCTATTCTTTTCCTTTTGGCTGCCTGAAAAGTTCCCTGAACTCTGACTAGGCTGGGTGGGAGGTCAGCGGTGGCACCTTTTAGTGGAGTGTGGAGTGAAGGATGGCCATATTGCTGCAGAGCCAGAAAGGATGCAATAAACAGCATTATAAAATGCACAATAGCTGTACTAACTTTGAATTGTGATGGTACAATATGCTTGGTGAGAATGTGTTCGTATACAACGGGGTAGGCAACCTTGGCACTCCAGCTGTGGTAAAAATACAAACCCTATCATGCCTCCAGGAGTCATGCCTGTGGCTGCCGGTCTTGCAGTGACTCATGGGACTTGTAGTTCCACAAGAGCTAGAGTGCCATGGCTGTCTTGATCTCCCTTTCATCAATGGTTTATTTTATAATCAACCACCAAGACACACTTAATGGAATATACCCTCAGCTGCTAGAGGAAAGAAAAGGGAAGTAGGTGCATAAACGTTAACTTTTTTACGTCCAGAGCTTTTTCCTTATACCACAACCCCCATCCCCACCACCATTACCAACAGCTTTTTTTTTTTTGCGAAGGTGCCATATAGAGAGAGAGATATGTGTCTATATACAGTATTTAGTATGTATATACTGTATATACATATACAGGGGTTTGGAATTCTCATCGCCCGACTTCATGTCGCGGGCGCCAGACAGGTAGTTGTTTTCTATATTTAGCCCACCCGTCTCTCTTTCCGGCCGCTGCCTCTCCGCCCTCCGCCTATGTCCCCAGCCGCTGCCTCTCTCCTTGCACGCTCCCTCCCTGCCATGGTCTTCAGGGTCCCCCGCTCAGGGACCTGGGACCACGGCAAATTAGATTAGGATGTGAGAACTGGCACAGGAATGCTGCACTCGCAGCCTTCCTGTCACAGGAGAACGAGCACAGTGCTGTGCTGGAACTCTGGTGTTGGAGGTGATAGGGTCAATAAAGAGAACCTGTCCCCTCCAAATGCTATCGCACAGGGGCTAGTTATCCCCTGTGTGATAGCAAGGAAGTTAAGTGGAAAACAAAGTAAAAAAATTATAGAATAAATAAAAATTTAAAATGTAAATACATAAAAATGTAAAATATAATAATGAATAACATAGTAAAGAAAAAAAAGGCAACAAAGTAAACATTTTAAATTTTAAAGTAAATAAAAATTAAAAAAAATTAAAACCAACCCAGCTGCCCTCACCATCTGCATGCGAATAAACGCATGCATAGTGCATTATGTGTGTGAGCAGAGTGGGCGATCCTCGACCACACAGCAATCGTGCTTGAAACGCACGGATGGCTGGGCAGTCACCGAATCGCACACCACCGCCGATCGCACTGGCAGTGCTATTATTTTCTAATGGCACCCCAGTTGCGCCAGGCAGATTGCGCGCAATCACACATAATCGCGGCTGAAAACACAGCACGCTGCGTGTCGTGAAATAAGATACATGTACCTTCTTTCAGCGATTGCCACGTAGATGTAATCCCATTGAAGTCAATGGGGTTGCGCGGCCACCGCACACGATCGCCTAAGTCTGCACCAGCCCTAAAGGGTAAATTCACTTTCCCAAGTAACTTGGGAAAATGGAATTACCTGCTCAAATCTGGCCCCCTCTCCTTCCCTGCTATACTTACCTTTCAGCGAACAGTCCTTCCTGTCTGCCAGTACAGGTGTACTTTCCCTACTGGCAGAAAGTACACCTGTACACCTACAACTGTACACAACATTACACCTTGCAAATTGCAACACTGGTTGGTCAGCACCGTCACCTGATGGCGCTGACCAATACGAAGCTCTTCTTAGCACTGCTAAATACGATTTTGGTTAAAATGATTTTTTTGTATCAGGACAAGTAGATTGTCATGAGGGACAAGTAGATCGTGCCCCCGCTTTAGTCATTGGACAAGTAGTTGTTTTTTTTAAATGTCCACACCCCTGAGGATTCCTAAAGGTTTGTCATGGCTATCATACATGTATTGCACACAATTATCAGAATACAACATTTTTCCAACTTACTCTCACTGTTGATGTGGTGGGTCAGACTGCTCACTGATAGCAGCTCAGCAGAGTGAACACTATCACTTTAAGGGCTCAAAAAGCCAGGCATTCTTTTCCTACCTTTGACATGTGTTTAAGCACACATTAAATGCAGTTCAGCAGATTCCTTTTTAATTCTGCAGTGTAATATTGCAGTGTAAATGGCAATTCTAAGGCTGCACTTACTGAGATGCATATGCCTTTCAGCCTTTTACTGCATTGCAGCATTTTTCTATCAACTGAAAAAATATTCTGCGCTATGCTCTACAAAAGTAAAGAATTAATCTAACAATCAGCAGCCAACACTAACTGGGAACATGCAGAAAATAAATCCAACAAAATAAAAGTGATTTTGGTTTATAGATATACTGTATGAGACACATTGTCCTACTGAATCATGCTAACTGTTGTAAATTAAGAACACTTTAAAGGAGAACTATGAGGTGAGTGAAAATCACTCAGCCTCATAATTCTAGCCAACCTGTGACAAGGAAACTGTCACAGGTCAGCTCAATAGATCAGGAAGTGAGCGAACACATACCGTCGCTTGCTCACTTCTCGATCTAACTCTGCAGAGAGCCGTGACTGTCACTCACGGCTCCCTGCAGGGATTCCCCTGTCCGATCCTCCAGCGCTGACGGCCAGAACGGACGGGGAGGGGGCGGGTACAGCTGGCTCTGCCTCTAGATAGGCAGAGCCAGCCGTCAATCACGCAGCTGGGTGGATCTTGACAGTAATGTCGGGATCCGTCCTGCCTGCGGCGTCTCAGAATACCGCGAGCTGTAGCTTGCGGTATACCGAGCTTTGGGTGACGGGAGGACGCTAGTTTGTGTCCTCCCGTTACCCTAAGGAGAACTATGGAGAAAAGCCCTGACCCCATAGTTCTCCTTTAAGCACTGTTTGTGGTTGGATTAAGTTGCAAGCACCAAATGTTTTATAAAACACACATTTGTGTATTTTATACTTGTTGATATAGCGCTACACTGTTATTTTGTTGGAGCATGTTGAAAAAAATCATAGGGATGACCTCATCAATGAGTGCTGCTCTTTCTCTGTCCAATTAGCAAACTATGAAATTTGGGGTGATTAAAGAAGCAACACTTCAGCAGTCACATTCTCTTGTAGCCACCCATGGGATTGGTGAGTATCACTGCCATGGGTTTAGGGAACAAGGGTATTGAACTGTGTTCCTATGTGATGCTTGGCACTAAAGTTTTTTTGTTTTTTTTTACATATATCTACTGCTGGCAAGCAGTAGATATATGTAAAAACATTTTTTTAAAATAAAAAGTTACCAAATATGTAAAAACTTACCTCTGTCTCCGCCGCTCGCTCTTGGCTGTAGAATCCAGATTCTCAAGTGGCAGTGCAGGAGGATGTGTGCAGGCGCATGAGCAGTGGAGATCACCGGCAGGGAGAGTTGGAAAGCTACAGTACAAGTTAATGCACGCAGCTGTGAGCGTGCACGTGAGACAGACTCTGTGGGACAGGAAGAGACAGCAGTCTGCACTGGATCAGAGACCGGCGCCAGCGCTGGAGGGAGTACTGAAAATTACTGCAAAGAAGAAGATGATCAGATCAAGAGGCATCACTTAGGGCTTGTACACACCAAATGCAGACCGGATCTGCATGAGTTTCTGCACATGCAGTGCAGTGTGTTTTGCAGTGTTTTGCTGCGTTTTTTCCACTTTCCGGGCCGTTTTTTTTAATTGTTATTTTTCCCCCCCGCCTAAACTGGGCTTTCAGTGCATTCCAGGGTGTTTGCATGTGCGTTTTGGTGCGTTCCATGCTGCAGTTTTTCCACATGCTCTGGAACCCAAAATACCATTGGAATACATTGGATGCTGTTTTTTTAGTAAGCTGTGTGTGTCTCCACAAACACACATACACAGCAGGGCAATCCACTCCTCTCCTCTTTGCTTCCCTCTCCTACTTTCTCCAAGCTAGTAGATGGATGGCTGCTGGAGACTATGGTGTTCCTTATGATCTTGTACTGGACAGGAAATTCAGGCAAACTGAGAGAGAGTTTGAGCCAGCTGTACAGAAACATAAAGACTATAAGTGCTTGGGCAAATATTGAATATTTGTTTAAGATTGTATATTTGATCTAATTTCATTAGTTTAATAATACTTCAATTCTTTAAAATGACACTAAACTCAGGAGTTCAATCCTAAAAATAGATTCAAGATTCTTAACTATGACCAAAAATTTATCTTATTAGTGTATCACTCGGCTGTAGATCTTCAAATCATCTCTGAATAGGTGCTGACACTGTCCTTCCTTCTGGAGGGTGGCTACTTTTGTTCCCCATGGTTCCTGTGTGTGTTGTAAAGTAGCACCAGCTGCATGCTCGTTCCCGTGATGGACTATAATCAATGCAAATTAGTCAAATAAACATATATACTTTGTCCTCCTGTGACCCAAAACTCGGCATGCAGCAGGGGCGTAACTAGAAATCACAGGGCCCCATAGCAAAATTTTGTATGGGGCCCCGTGATTGCTAGTTATGCCACTTGCAGAGCCCATCGTAGAGTGACCCTGCAGAGCCCACTATAGATTCTCTATAGTGGGCTCTGCAGGGTCTGAGATCTCTTACCTGTCAGCGCTGTCCGCCTCTGTGGTCGCCGGGCCCCGACTCCTGTTCCGTCTCCAGGCCCCGCCTCCTCTGCTATCGACGGGCCCCGCCTCCTCCTCTTACATCACTGGCCCCACCTGCACTTAGGTCGCTGGCCAGTGATGTAAGAGGAGGCAGGGTTGCTCTTAGGCGGGCCCCGCCTCCTTCTTTCCGAACACCGCTCTCATCTGCCACAGCGGCTGGCTGTCACTGATGCAGCTTCGCAGCGGCTGTGAGGGGAAATGCGCCGCTGCTGAGATGTGTCAGTGACAGCCAGCACCCTTACATGCCATAGCGACCCAGGCGGCCCTGGCCAGGCCCCCCTGTGCCTGGGCCCCATAGCGGCCGCCTGGGTCGCTATGGCGATTGTTACGCCACTGTACAGCAGGCTATTGCCCGTTATATGCTGACCTGTGCTGCGACCGGGAAAGATCCCAACAATATTGTTTGGATCAACCCCACCACCTGATTGACAGCTTACTCTGCCTCTCAAGAAGGAGAGCCAGCTGTGCCTGACCCTCCCCATCCGTTCTTCCAGTCACCACTGAACAGACCTCTGATATTTCCCTTTTTAAATAGAAAAAAATATTGAGGACACAGAGATCTCAATCTCTTTTTCTGCAGCCCCTGTTATGAATGAACAGGAAGCCTCTATACTAAATGCTTCTGTCCATTCATAAATTGTGGATATATTATAAGTTAGTATGTCTACAATCATGAATGAACAGGAAGTGGTGTAGAGCACTTCCTGTTCATTCATAATTGGGGACACAGTAAACATACTATGTCCTCAATTATTTACAAGCACTCAGCAAACAGCTGATAGCTTGTACTCCGCTCTCCATCCTGACTCGCTGTCACAGGAGGCTGTGAGGGTAGTGTGGGGTGGAGAGCTCAGCCTCCTGTGACATGGCTGATAGCTGACACCTCCCCTGCACTGCCGGCTCGGCCTCCTGTAACAGCTGTCTCCTCCGCGCACCACTCGACCTCCTGACAGTTTCTCTCCTCCCCGCTGGACCCTGCTCTGTGTCAAAGGGGACACAGAGCAGTGCCCAGCGGGGAAGAGAGAAACTAGGGATGCACCCCATTTGCAACAAATGGCACTTTCGGTATTTTGCCCACAGCCATTGTCGGCCAATATGTTTTGGCGCACGAAATTTCAGTGGATCCCTAGTGTATTTCACTCCCCCCATAATTCTCCTTTTATAGGTAGGGTACTTAATTGCATTTTTAATATTTAGGTCCTCAGTTTAGAGTCACTTTAAGCCAGAACAAGGTATTTGCACTCAAATGACCCTAAAGGGTGTGAGTAAGCAGGGCTGGAAAATATTACTGTAACATTGATATTAATTCTATGACTCCCACAAGGATTTGTGTTATATTAGTTTTTGGTGCTATATCTGGGTTAATGGTCCAGTGTATGTGGCGTGTATTCATCAATTTAGCACAATGATCTAGAGAACTATGCAGCTATATTAATTCACTGTGCGCAGGATTTTTTTTGTACTTGATGCAGGCCAATATATAGAGTTTGCTGGACTGGAAGAACATGATTTGCGCTGTTTATAGAAACAATGGGACTTTTATACATAGGTCAATACTGTTCTACTAATGACAACCATGTGATGGTAAGAACACAACTCTGAAATGTGCCCCTAAGGCTCCTTTTCCTATATATTCCAGGACGCAATGGAGTCTTTGTCATATTTGTGAACTATGCACAGTGTAAAGAAAGTATGCATGGGAGGGAAAGATGGGGAAGCAAGCTAGCCAAGTGCCACAAGTTATCCATACAAAGCATTTAAGCATAATAGATGGTTGTGGATCTTATCAGATAAAATAACCATATTATGACAAATATGCAGATACATTTCATTTTCAGTCACTTAAGTGTTATGAAAATGACAACTTGCACTCAGAATCTTCTCAGGTGCAACAGCATTGCCTTAAAAAAGAACTTCAGGCAGAAGAAAACTTAACCCTTGCAGTGAGGCTACCCCTGCACTGCGAGGGTTAAGTGCTCATTTTTGTCTAGGGTCTAAAATAACAAATATATACTTACCTGAAGCTTGGTCCTGCCTGGCTGCTAGACCGGTCCCTGCAACTTCTCTGCCCCCTGCTGCAGCAATGAATGTCCCTTAGCATTCTTACCTCTAATACACTGTATCGGACGTGATGACTCACAAACCTTTGGACCGCCAGGGCAGAAGGAGAGAGAGGCTGCAGAGAAAAAGAGCACTTAACCCTTGCAGTGTTGGATGGTAGCCCCTCTGCAAGGGTTATGTTTTATTCTGTCTACAATTCTTCTTTAGGCTGGCCATGCACTTGTCGAGTCCTGCTGACCTGGCTAATATTCGACCAGTCTGTGGCCCTGTTGGGACCTCCCATTTAACAGCAGGAGTCAGCAGAGCTTCACCTCATTTAATATTTAATTCAAGGGAAAATTCCCCTGCAAAGCAAACAGTTCTTCTTTTCACTTTAGTACATCAACCCCTTAATCTTTAGCTTTTGGTTGTGTTAAGAATGTGTTTCCGCATCCAGTGTATAGTATTTGGCATGTCCAAAATTGATAAAGGGTACACTGAGAGCAGGAATCCACAAAATATTGGATATCCAATACAGGCAAGGCACAGGCAACACCATGAGAGGGCAGTGGTCAACTAATTAGCTTGAGGAAGGGTAACAATGCAACTCCAGAGCTATGTAGTTCAATAATGTATTATTTCTGAGGTATGAAAAGATGATCCAGAACTGTAAATAAGACCACATAAAAAAAAACATCCATGGGCACCACCTGGTAACCTGGGGACACTGATCTGTCATTGCAACTGGGCACAGCCAGCCGTAAGATCACTGTCAGCCGGCCGTTCGCCCCCAGTTTTGCTCGGCTGAGGCGCTCGGCCACCTTCGGGAGCTGTACGGGCTATAGTGAATAGCCCGTACAGCAGCCCTTCGGTTCGACTGTATCCTTTGGCTAGCTTTGTGGATAACCCTCTTAGTCTTTGATATATACATTTATAAAAAACAAATAATAAATGATGTCTGAGATTAGGGATGCACAGATACTTTTCGAGTGCCAGTGCAGATACTTGGCATTTTCATTAGAACTACCAGGGTGGCAGAAGTTGCACCTGGGACCTGGCTCTGGCCCTCCACCACTGTTCTGAAATCATTAGTCTGTATCGTTTTAGAAAAACTGTCACATGACAATAAACAAAAATGTATCAGTACTCGTACTTGTAAGTAAGTACTCGCCAAGTACCAGTACTCGTACTCGCAAAACTGGTATCTGTGCATCCCTTTATATTTACAAAAACAAAATCGTACATTAAAACAGAGATGTAGAAATCCCGGAGCTCCGTGCGCTCCTTACAAATGACAGCTGCCTCCCAATTTTTGAATTTTTCTCTAGTGTAGTCTTGGAGCTCAAAAGTATCGGTACATGTACTCGTACCGAGTACTGTACAGATAATCCTTGCTTAACTACTTACCTGCTTTGCGACCACTCGCACTTACGACCGTCCTCCAAGCGACCTCCGACCTTGCGCGTCAGCGTCAGTGCGACGCGACGCCGGCGGAAGTTATTTTCCCCTGATCTTCACTGCGGGTCCCGGTAAGTGTTTTCATTGCCTGATGTACAGTACACTGTTCAGTAATGTACATCTGCAACGCTATACAGTACTGTACTAATGTTACACTGTTACAATTCGTTTAACGACCTGGTCGTAGGAACGGAACTCGGTCATTAAGTGAGGAATACCTGTACTTGGTATCTGTGCAACCCTATCTGAAATGTAATAGTTTGGAAATAATGAGGTACAATTCTGTATAATAACAGAGTAACTGGACCAAGCTTACAGTTTTATTACTTTTTCCTCTGATAAGAGGTATCCTGGCACCTGAAGTCGGCTTCCTCGACATATAATATTATTTAGGAGCATTAAAACCACCAGTTGACAAATGGAAAATTATTTTTCCGGCCATATGAATCATATATTTAGTATATACATATATACAGCCATAACAATAAACTTCCCTGTTAGGTTGAAAAACAGGAAGAAGCACCACTGTACAGAGATAAACTGTAACCCCTAAAGGTATAATTTTAATCAATGTCTGATATTTATTTTCCTAAATGTAGACAATGTTTGTTTTACATGTAAACACTTAAGACATGACAAATAATTCCCACAGCACATTTTCTTTCAATTGTATTTTTTAGTTTTTAAACAAAACAATACAAATTATGCAGTGGTTGTTTCCAGAGCTCACAGTAAACCAGTATGTGAAACAGAACAATATTACATTGCTATTGTAATGTTGGGGAGCTTTTCCATGAACAGAAAGTATTTATTTTTCTCTTTAGGCAACTCACAGGTGGAAAACACAAATGGAGGCTTAATTTCTGCATATATAGCATAAAGTAAAGTTCATTTATCTTCAGCAAGAAGTGTATCTTGTCTCACCAACTCAAGGTTGTCCCGTCACTCACTGTCCTAGTCCAAGGACTTTAACGTTGGCCTTAGCAAACCACCTCAGAGGTACTTCATGTTCTTTAGCTGCTTCCAGCAGCTTTTCACACACTTTGTGTGCCCGGCTCTCTCAGCCTGTCTAATTCTCCAGCCTCCCTGGCTGTTCCGTGTGTGGCTTCACCACACCACCTGGCTTGGCTCTTGTTTTCCTCCAGCACATACCACACAAACTCTCCTGAGCTCTGGCCTGGCTTCTTAATGAGGCTGCACTCAGCCACCTGATCAGCCCAGACTGGTTGTTGGCAACAACTGGCTCCAGAACTGGAGATTTCATCCCACCCAGAGCTCCAAGAAATCTCCAGAGCTCCAGATCCCAGCTACAATCTGGGAAAACCGGAAGAAACTGAAAAGCCAGTTTCTTACTCGTAAAATGTTTTACATTCTGGACCCTCCCAGCATCTCCGGCTGAGAGCCCTGGGTGCCACAGTTGCCAAACTACACTGTGGCATTGCCTTGCACTGTTACACTATACATTATATATCTGATGTGGCTGTATCTTCAATAACCCAAAAAGGCCTGTAGTTATCAATAAATCTGAATCAGCAAACAAGTATTGTTTGTACCGTAACTCCAGGCATTTTGGTGGCAATCTCATCTCCAAAGTGATGCTCTATAACTGACAGTACACAAGGTAATGAAAGTAAAAGAGATAAAGGAAAGTTGAGAGCCCAGAGCCCATTTTGCTTTCTAAACATACAAAAAGCAGAAGCAGCCATCTTGGTGTCATAATTTCTCTACTGAAAACCTCATATGGAACTATCTGATATTGGATAAAGTCATTCACACAAGTTCAGCTTGAGTTTCTCAGCTGTAAACAACAGGCTTTTCTTAGCAGATGGTAATGACAGAAAAAAACACAGGGAAAGTAGCCACCTGTCGGTTAGACAGGGGACTATACTGTATATTATTAATATGCAATGTTCTTTATTTACTTTACGAAAGAAAAAAGAAGATATATATATATATA
>NW_017307255.1:330498-340380 GCF_000935625.1 Nanorana parkeri
TATATAGATATAGTTTATTTTTTCATCCTAACCATAACAAAAAAACAAAAGGAAATACAAATATTTAAAGCCACTCTACATTATTCTTATGAGGAATGTACTATTAGCTCTAAATTTTAGTCTTAACAGCTTGAAATTTCACTTTTGTCAAGTAAATAATGATTTTGGTAAAACTGCAGTTTATAAATATACAAGATTTGAAGGAACCCAAAGAGGGCATGGAAATGAATGCAAGCTGCAGCACTGGACCACACATTGCAGCCCTTGTTCTGAATGGCTGTAGCAACTTAGCAAGCTGCACAGTTTTATGTTTTTATGTGTTTGTGTGTAAAGCTAGCCATAGATAGTCCAACCACCAAATAAACACATCCATACAATCAGCATACATGTTTAACTGTTATACTAGAAGCTAGCTAAGAAGAGCAGGGAGAGGTAGGTGTTAGTTAAGGATGACAGTGCATTGAATTGTCCTCCACCACACACAGCACCAGAGAGACACAGGAGTTGGTGTCTCGCTAAAACTGATGGTACTGAGGTTGAGAGCCCCTCACACATAGCTGTAAGGGACGTTTTGTTATCATGCATCTCTGACAGCTCCAAAAAACCTTTCACAGGAGATGTCAGGGCTGCATGATAACAAAACTTTAAATACATCTACATGCAAGAGGTTTCCACTGTATCAGCGAGAGGTTTTGCAGGGAGGAGGAACATTGCAGTATTGAGAACCAGCTGGTAATAGTATCCAATACTTTTGGAAATTTCAGATTCCTACTAACTCTGCCGTGGTTGTAATTAAATAAATACAAACAATAGTATGTATTTTTTTAATAAAAATTTAATAAAACGTTTAATGCAAAAAGTTTGTAGTTGATGTGATATCCTTAACTTAAGTTATTAAAGATGCAGGCTTTTGGGTTCCCTTAGACCAGCGTTTTTCAACCACTGTGCCGCGGAACACTAGGGTGCCGTGAGATATTGTCTGGTGTGCCGTGGGAAAAATTCCAATTTCATCCGTAACATGCGGCTTCGGCTCACAAATAGACCAATCATTAGAATCTAATGATTGGTCTATTTGTGAGCCGAAGCCGCATGTTACGGACTATAAATAGCTCCGGTGTCACTGTTACACTGACAGGAGGAGACATCGCAGTAGATCGCCGATGCGCAGAAGAGCGCCGATGGATCAGGACTCTGGAGGATTATCGCAGACGCAGCACAGAAGAGCGCTGAGTGATGGATCTGGAGGAGACATGAGCAGAAGAGCGCTGACTGATGGATCTGGATGGAGACATGCGCAGAAGAGTGCTGAGTGTGACGGACAGCGGCTATCTGGAGGAGACAAGCGCAGTAAGTACTGAGTGACAGTGAGACAGGAGCAGATACTGCAGTGATGGACAAGTTTTTGAAAAGGAAAGAACTGGACTCTGAACAAAATTCGGAGCCAGATGAGAGCCCAAGTATGAGTGGGGATCAAAAGAAAGCAAAGATGGTTAGCTCAAGCAAATTCTCTGGCACAAGGCAATATAGCGAAAGCTATATTTCATTTGGATTTACTTTCACCGGAGATGCAAAGAAACCAACTCCACTGTGCATGGTGAAAAGCTATCTAACAGTGCTATGGTCCCAAGTAAACATAAACGCCATCTCCAAACGAAACACCCTTCGCTTCAAAACAAGAATGCGGACTTTTTTGTTTGCCTGCGTGAAAACACGGAGAAACAGGCAACTTTCATGACAAAAACCACAAAGGTAAATGAAAGAGCTCTTAAAGCTAGCTATCAAGTTGCTGAACTTATAGCCAAGTCAAAAAAGTCGCACACTGTGGCAGAGACATTAATAATATTATTTCATAATAAAGTAATTATAAAATAATTTCTTTGTGTTTATTTGATTCCTATTCAAGAGAATTACTTTATATATAGTCAATATAGGCACAGAGGTAAATTTTTTTTAAATTTTCTAATGGTGGTGTGCCTCGTGATTTTTTTCATGAAAAAAGTGTGCCTTTGCACAAAAAAGGTTGAAAAACACTGCCTTAGACCCTCTAAAGGCATTATACAATTCAATAAAGGCCATCACCTAAACTCCAAACTTTATGCATACATTGATGGCTAACTAGGTTGCAGTCAGAAGTGTCTAAATTGTTTTTTTGTGTGATGTATTTTTCACTTTTTGCCACTAGAGGGCCTTCTTTTACAAGATTAAAGTGGCTGTAAAGCGGTGAATAGGAAAATAAAGCCCTCTGGAGGTGTTTGCCATAATGTGATAGTATGCACAGCGCACTAGCACACTATGGCTGAATTATCTTGTTGGCAATCCCCTGCAGTACTGCACTTTCCACTCTCCCCTCCATTGCCAGCGATTCCATCTTTACTCTGTCTTCTTCCAGGTTCATAATTTTCTGCCTCTTGATTGGCTGGCTGGCGTGATGTTACTCTCGCATATTGCTGACAATATTTAAATAGAAAACTTTACTTCCACTTTAAATATTTAAAGTGCATTTCCACTTTCACGGTCAAATTGGCATAATACCTATTTTATATTTGTTACATGTTCCCATTCGCATAGTATAAGCTAAAAAAAAGTTTCAAAAATGCTTCTTGCAGTTTTAATTGCTTTTACTTGAGTTAGGGTTTCTTGGCTTCTTAAAGGAGAACTATGGGGTTAGGGCTTTTCCCCATAGTTCTCCTAAGGGTAACGGTTGGACACAAACTAGCGTCCTCCCGTCACCCAAAGCTCAGTATACCGCGATCTACAGCTCGCGGTATACTGAGACGCTGCAGCTGAAACGGATCCCAACAATTATGTCTGGATCCACTAAGTGAGTGACAGCTGGCTCTGCCTATCTAGAGGCAGAGCCAGCTGTACCCGCCCCCTCCCCCGTCTGTTCCGCTAGTCAGCGCTGGAGGATTGGACAGGGGAGGGGGGAATCCAGTCCCTCCCCTGTCACGGCTCTCTGCCGGCACAGGATCGAGAAGTGAGTGAGCACCGATATGTGTTCGCTCACTTCTCGATCTACTGAAGCGACTTGTGACAGTTTCATTGTCACAGGTCCGCTCAGATTATGAGGCAGAGTGAAAAACATTCACCTCATAATTCTCCTTTAAAGGTTAAAATTTCTCCTTGGCTTCTCCTTCTTTGTAATGTTAGGAGGGGCTGTGAGGGATTTGTTTTTACTGTGCTGGCTTATTTCAATTTTATTTGTAAAGTAGATTTGAATACTGTCTGCCATAACAAAGGGTTACAAAGTTACAACCCTGGTGTGTGCATTGTATGTTAATGAAGTTAATGAGAGAAACACAATCAACAGATTTCAGTCCTAAGTCTTTCTATTCGGACAGATTACTGAGAAGTTGCTCAGAAAAATGTGAAATCAGCCATCTTGCCTGCTGCAACAAAACATCTAAAAGGTAAGAATCATTTTTTTAATATTTTTTTTGTAAATGGGAACATATAACAACATATAGAGGGGTTTTCTTAAATTGACTGCAAAAGTAGAAATACACCAGTATACACAAGCATATCTTATTCAGGCAGCTATTTTTCAAGTTACCATCCTTTGAGTTGGATTGCAGTGATGAGTCACTCCAGTCCTGTTGTGTGTTGCTGTGATTACTCATATCACAAAATTGTGCAGGCTTGCAGCATTGCAAATTACACGTGGCAAAGGTGCAGTAAAACAGGCGGTTGATTTGCATTTTTACTGACCCCGACCCCCCCAATTCCCGACTGCCCACCTAAAACTTAAGCAACTTTTAAACAGCATGTCGTATTTGGAGGCAGTGCCACTTGACAAATGCAACCAACACAATCAGTGGGCTTGCAATACAAAATCTACATTGTGATTTTTTAAAAAGTACAAAATAAAAACGTCATTCAGGAGACTGCAGTTTATTTCCTGAATTCCGGGAAGCCACTACTATACCGCCCTCGGGAAAGCAATCCACCTTGGATCACTTTTCAGGGGAGTGGTGGAGCCTGCTGCCTATGTGAACGAGGGCTTAGGCAAGTATCACTCAAAACTCCTATAATAGGTTAGGCATAAATCTAGCACATCTTTCATAAGTCAAAGGTTCTCAAGGCAACTGACCCTTTCTGACCATAGGTCATTATTGCATTTTAGGGTGAATCAAAAAGGATTTGTTTGGATTTTATTTAGGTACCGCTTCAATGTTTGTGTGTATTCTATATATATTTCCAACGAATATTCGATACACTACCTCAGAATAGCAGTTCTGATAGAAAATGTAAGCTGTCATTCTCCATGGTAACACATCTTCAGATCAGGCAGGACAACTTGAAAATAGACAAATGAAATAAAGACTGCCAGGTCTCACATGCTGCCCTTTTATTCAGAAAAGCTAATGGAGCCTGGCCGCTGAGCTGGGCCTGCATCCCGTCACATCAATAATGCAGGAGTTCCTCCATTGTATTCTAGGAACACAGGACCTGGACTTGGCTGGCAGTGGCAGGAGGCTTGGAGAGTAAAATCTCAGATTACAGTCCGAGACAAGGCTATGACAGGCCAGCGGTGTCGGGTGAAAGGCTGAAATGATCCGATTTAACATTAAAATAGGCCATTATCTCTGGTTACCTGAAACGTTTTATGCTGCTGCTCACTTTTCACTTAACTTATATTAACTAAACTACCATTCAGCACAAGGTATGCTGCTTGTGTTGAGGAGTTGGTTTTGTCATTGGTCTTCCCCTATAGTAAATGGAGGTTTATGCACCTTTACTGCCATAGTTAAAATGGAGAATAGCACCCTGCTTCATATACAGCATTTCAACTTTCTGAAAATACCACAGAAGTATTGTGTTCATAATGTTGCATTCCACAGCAATAACAGTTATAGGTGCAGCCTGGTCGAATGATTTACCCATTTCCTTTCAATTGTAGGGATATTAAAGTCAAAAGGTTTTTAAGCCGACATCATTAAAAGAGAACTATGAGGTGAGTGAAAATCAGCCTCATAGTTCGAGCCGACGTGTGACAATGAAACTGTCACACGTCGGCTCAATAGATCGGGAAGTGAGCAAATGCATACCTTCGCTCGCTCACTTCTCGATCCTGTCCCTGCAGAGTGCAGTGACTGTCACACAAAGCTCCCTGCAGGGATTCCCCCCTCCCTTGTCCGATCCTCCAGCGCTGATTGGGAGAACGGAAGGGGAGGGGCGGGTACAGCTTGCTCTGCTGCTAGATAGGCAGAGCCAGCTGTCAATCACGCAGCTGGGTAGATCTCGACAGTAATGTCGGGATACGTCCCGGCTGAGGCGTCTCAGTATACCGCGAGCTGTAGCTTGCAATATACTGAGCTTTGGGTCACGGGGAGGACGCTAGTTTGTGTCCTCCCGTTACCCTTAGGAGAACTATGGGGAAAGCACTGACCCCATAGTTCTCCTTTAATGTTAATTAAATCACTTACAATGGATGCTGCTCCTTGCAACAGTACCGCCTGATGTACATGTATTTCTTGCTACTGTGCACTTCATACTCCCCTTTCACTGCAATACTGTGGAGGATTAGCAGCAGCAAGTGGTCCTCACAGTCAAAGAGAAAGATTCTAAACAAATTTGAACAATAGTATGTACTAGGATTGCCCTGTTAATATGGTTAAGGTTATTAATCCATCTAGCCCATCCTATCTCAACCAGGGTTTGGCAGAACCCCAGGGTTTCTCCAGAGGTTGCTAGTCATTCCTTGAGCAATTAGCAATTTCTGCCACTCAGCTAAGTAACCACTGATACCAATGATCTTTTTAGCTATCTGTAAGGGGAATTCTTCCCATTGAGCACTATTGTAAAGGGTCCATCTTCCAAAGAACACCAAAAGAAGAGGGCCTTTCCCCAGTGACCACAAATGAAAGGTGGCACTTTACTGACCAGCAATGTGACCAAACACTACAATTTCCACTGTCTGCATTTCTGTTCTGGTCATTATTGTTATCATCATTATTATGTAATTCATAATTTCATTATTATTGTTACCTAAAATAATTTATTAGCTGGGGTTCCTTCAGACCTGAAAGTTATTTCAAGGGTTCCTCCTTTTTAAAAGGTTAAAAAGGTTGAGGTAGTCTGTGCCAGATTTGTGCTATGTTCAGTCTAAGTCATGTGTGTACCTAGTTTTCCATGCCGTGCCAAGACAAGCACCCAAAAACTGCAACATTCAATACTTTTGACTTCCTTCAAAAGAAAAAAATTGGGGGCTGCCATTTTAGACATCTTTTGCAAATGTCATTCTCTGGTCTGTTTTTAATACTCTCTGAGGCACTTACCATGCTCCTAGCAAATATGCAGCAAAGGAAGTCATTGTAAAGTAACAACTCCTGATATGTATACTCGCTCTGTGAATTTTTAAAACAGTGCTGTTCATCAGTACTATAGGTGCAAAAGGCTTCAAAGTATATGAAAACCCTAACAATGTACATCTTTTATTTGTTCCCTTCTGATCTGTTTAATAACCAGTTAAGAGCATTTTGTTATATCTGTTTGATGTTTGCAAAAAATCCCTGTTGATTCTCCCATAAATAAATTGAGCTTGCAAGTTCCTGTACACTGTTAGTGTGCACTCTACAGTATTATCTCAAGCAGAGTAAGATAAGCTCTGGAAACTTCAGAACACCTTCCTCTTATGTTGTAGAGATGGAGAGGGGGAGGTGATCGCTAGTCTTGCCCTAGGCTGACAGCACAAGTCCTTCATAAATATAGTACAGTAAGTGAGTGTTGTTACCCGAGGATAGTAAGTGTGTTACTGGCTGGATTGGCAGTAGGGATGAGCTTTGGGTTCAGGTTGACCATTAGTTTGACCCAAATCCCAGCAATTCCCAGCTTGCCAAGCAGGTGAACAATTTGGCCAGTTTGCCTTCCCGCCAAACCTCCATCAGTGTCCTAGAAACCATTGACTCTGTGCATCCCACACAGCGTCACTGGTTACCTGGTGGCTGAGTCACACAGGGTCATTGGTTTCTAAGATGCTGGTGGCCCCACAGTATCATTGATTATTATGGTTTCCACATCTGTATACTACCAACCAGTGACGTTGTGTGGGTTGCATAGTGTTATTGGTTGCTAGGACACAGATGGTCCTGGAGTTTATTTGCTTGGTCGCTCGCTAAACCCAGATTTCTGACTGGGTTTGGTGCACATCCAAGTGAACTGAACCCAGTTACCAAGTGAAGCTAAAGCAAAAAATCCCGAAATGGTTAAATTAAAGTAACACTAAACTCAGGAGTTATATCTTAAAAATGCATTTACGTACCTTAACTATTAACAAAGATGTATCCTATTTGTGTATAACTTGGCTGTAGATCATCAAATCATCTCTAAATTCATGCTGACACTGTCCTTCCTTCTGGAGGGTGGCTACATTTGTTCCCCATGGTCCCTGTGTGTGATGTAAAGTAGAGATTGTAACACTAAACTCAGGAGTTATATCTTAAAAATGCAATTACATACCTTAACTATTAACAAAGATGTATCCTATTTGTGTATAACTTGGCTGTAGATCATCAAATCATCTCTGAATTTATGCTGACATTGTCCTTCCTTCTGGAGGGTGGCTACATTTGTTCCCTATGGTCCCTGTGTGTGATGTAAAGTAGCCACCACTCCAAGCTCACTCCCATGATGGACTACAATCTCAATACAAATTAGTAAACTAAACGTGACATTGTAGTCCATCACATGAGTGAGCTTGGAGTGGTGACTACTTTACCACACACACACAGGGACCATGGGGAATTAAAGTAGCCACCCTCCAGAAGGAAGGACAGTGTCAGCACCAATTCAGAGATGATTTGAGGATCTAGAGCTGAGTGATAGACAAAGCCCTTCCATGTGCACCTTGCTGTAGCTGGTAACAAATTGATGAGTGCGTTTGCCATTTGTTTTGCTTGACTGATTTGGTGCAGTGACGCATGGGGGCCTCAGCTGCCGTTGTGATGTGCGGGGTCCCTTGTGCGTCTCTGTGCCTTTAAGGGAGGTTGAGCTTCCTCCTGACAAACCTGCACCCAATTTGATCTTTTTCCCCATGTGCTCCAAGATGGAGAATCTCATAGTTTAGAGTCAGGACCGCACTATATAGAGGTGCTTTGGCGCGGCTGTGCGGCTGTCACATTTTCTGCAGATGACGTGTATCTAAACCTCTGTTTTTAACCTTAGTGGTGAGACAAGTTTTTTTGCATGCTGGCTGGTGAGTGTGCTGGGAAACTTTTTGCTGTGATACACAAATAAGATACATTTTGTTACTAGCTAATGTACTTGAATTTATTTTTAAGATATAACTCTTGAGTGTCCCTTTAATGTAGCCATCACATCTAAGGACTGCTAAGCTGCAATATATTAATATTTTGTTCTTGGGTTTTTACACTTTATAAGCCTTGGAGGACTTTTCCTCATAGCACAGTTTGTGTGCTAAACAATAGAACTATGCTTACTATTGATTTGTGTAAAGAACCATGTGTTACTCACATTGCCATTTTCTGCTATCTAATATTATATATACAGTGTTATACAGTGTGTTTAAAAATTAAATAACTGCATTTAATGGAGTAAAATAAATGAAAACATTATAAGTATTTAAAATTTCTGTGTAACATTCTGTATTCAAAATATTATCTAGAGAACATTTTTTACTGAGACCCCCTATGAAAATAGCTGAAGTGTGTTACACGAACAATAGGCTTCCTTGTTACAGATAAAGAATACAAAGCTCTGAAGTATTGTCTGTTGCTTCATATAATTACTGCAGGTAGTTGTGAGCTTTGAATATTTGCCAATTAGAAGACACAATTGCTTAGTTTTATCTGCACCGATCTGTCCGCTTATATTCAGTGATATCAGAAGTAGAGAGCCAATTACCAGCTAGTGCACAAAGCCATCTATCAGCCTCCTCTCAGAGAGGCCTCTTTCATGCGTGTAATATGAATGTTGGCTACAGTTTCTCCAGGCAGTGAGAGTTCCCAAGATAACAGACTTCGAGGGCTTCAATTTCTTCCAAACATGAGGAATGGCACTGCACTCTGATCACTTGTTACCGATAGACATCAAAAAGTGAAAGGGATCGAGACTTGGGAGACATTACACAAAACCTTGTGTACAAAGCTGTAGTCTCATTCTACTGATTGGCATGATTGTGTGCAATGGGAATCATGAATCCTGTGTATCACTTGGCAAAACAGATTTATTTTTTACTGTTATTTTTTCAGATTACTAGCTTATTATTTGTATTCATGTACAAAGTCATACTGGTGGTTTAACCATCAAAAACCATACTGACATTTTGTATATAACAAATGCATAGTGTGTGTACTAGCATGCCATGGCACTTTAAAATGAACAGATTATGTTTAGTACATTAAGCTGATTACATTCCAAATACTAAAAATGCTATAGTTTTCTTGAAGAGGAACTAAACCTTTCAACTCACTATCCCTCTAGCAGTGTGACACCTGCAAGCTTCCTCACCGACATCTTCTAACGGGATTTTCCGGGTTTGGGGTCTTCAGCCATTTTGATTGGCTTGGCAAGGATGGTGTTACTCCATGCATGTTCCTAGGAGTTCGTTCACCCTGGAATGAGGCATGACAAGAATCTACATGAATGCAGCTCTGTGCACACTCCAAAGCATTTTGTAAAGAGGAAGGTAAGAAGCCTTTATTGTAGAAGAGACAAACAGGTTTATATATTAAACTTCCACCCAGCTTTATGCACAGCGCTAGCACCCCTATAGTCAGGGCCGGATTTACTCCCCCTGCCGCCCCAAGGCCAGGTTCAAACAATACGCCCCCTCCCCCCTGCGCCGCCAACCCCCCCTCCCCATCAATTGAGAATGGCAACCAGATGGCAGGGTGGGGGGGGCGTATTGTGGAACCTGGCCTT
>NW_017307255.1:340553-352850 GCF_000935625.1 Nanorana parkeri
GAGCCTCGGGCCGCCCCGTCGGGATTGGACGGCGGCGGACCTTAGTGTGCGGCCGCCGGCCACCTTACACCGGTGCCTACAACTTCCCCACAAGGTCACCGCTGCCGCCCCTCTGTGCTCTGTGCCGGGCCTCGGTGGCCTTGTGGGAAATCCGGGCCTGCCTATAGTATAGGGATGTAGGTAAATCATATGTACCTCAGTCCCATCTAGGGGTGCCAGCCATCTAGGGTTGCTAGCAATATACAGTGGGTGGAAGTTATGATAGTATGCCTCTTCTGTAATAAAAATATTTCCTGCTTGCAAGTTTTTTTTTAAATTTAGGGCTAAGTTTTGCTATGAAGCAACCCTAAAAACATGGCCATCACTTTAATGAGGCAGCCTCAGGCTGTTGCCTCAAGCGGCATCTCTGTTGGGTCATGTGGGGAGGGTGGCAGGCAGAGCAGCATGTTTATTGTATACTGACCGCTCTTCTGCACAATGCTTTCAGTGTGCCTGCCACTCCCTTTCAGGCCAGAGTATCCCAGGTTGCTAAGAGCTGTGCAGGGAGATGTGTAAGGGCCATACACATCTCCCCGCCGAGCTCTTAGTATCCTGGGACGCTCTGGCCAGTGTCCCGCCCGACTCCTGGCAACCAGTAATGTCACTGGTTGTCAGGAGATGGGTGGGATGTCATCCAGAGTGACCCAGGTTGCTAAGAGCCAGGGGGAGATGCAGAGTCTGTGGTGGGCAGCGTCACTCTTGTGTCTGGCGGTACTGTCTCCTCTACCCACCTCCCACTGTAGCTCTGCAAGAGCTTGAACTTTGCTCCAGCCATACAGTACAGGTAAGCATTCAGCATCTTTTTTTTATCCTAATGACAGGGTCACTTTAAATTTGCAACTTGAAATATTGAGTATAGTGACTACTCAAAGAAATAACCCAGATGTGCTTCTTCCAGGTAAATGACAATCTAACTTACTAACATCCAAATTAAACAATGGGTATTGTTATAACAGCTAGGAAGTGAAGGCACTTGAATTTCAAACTTTAAAGTAAAAGTGTGTTTTGTCCATGAAGGTTAAAACAAAAGGTTTACTTAACTGCTTCGCTTCCTAGCTGCACATACCTTCCATTTACTTCCCTGCTGCTCTGTTCAGCATCTGAGAGCAAAGTCAATACTTGGAATCTACACATGGATGAGGTCCCTCTGTCAACCTGCTGCGTGCTACAGCTCCAGCAACCATTGCTGTTATGTAGAAGAACGAGGAGTGAGTAATATGGTCCCCATTCCCCAATACCCGGAACTGTCATTTATTTTTCTTAGCTTGTGGTGTCCTAAAGAATTTATGAGGAAGCAAAGGGTTTGCATTACGCTATGGGATTTATCTTTAAATTGCATTATTTTTCACAGCTCAGTCAATCCTGACCCGCTCTGCATAGATGATGACCTCTTGATTGACAGCTTATATCTCACTGTCTCTGCACTTTCCTGACATAAGTGAGTTTACAGAAATGCATGAGGGAAGAATCAGCACAGTCACTAGAACTGGAAGAGGAGCCTTGTTTTGTGTTGGGAAAGGGCAGACAGTGAGATAAGATCGGTCAATCAAGAATACATCTCCTGTGCAGAGCGTAGTCAGGAATGAAGGGGAGTGAAATCTCAAAGTCTGTATCTTAGCTTCTGCTGTACAGAGCAGCATGGGATAAAAGTCAGCATACACTACCATGACAACTGTAAAATTTGGATTTCCCATTATTTTCTGTGTCAGTGATAATTGTCACCATGTATAAAACCTTTCCCTACTGTTAAACTAAAACAAAATTGTATTTAGATACCCTTTAATATACATCTCTGTGACTTTATCAAGCACCTTTCATCATCATGACTTAGCGTGTACAGATCTGATGTTTGCATTTGAGGGTTTATGGTTAATAAAGAGGATTTAATAGCATCAGTGTGTGTGGCATCGAAAATGTCTGTGGATTAGTACAGAGACCTGTTGCTCGGTTACTCATTAATAATGTATATCCTCTTAATTACCCAACTATTGTCTGCAAATGAATGTGCATTATCACTTACATTTAATGAAGGCAACAATTTTCTGAGCTCAACCAGATTTCATTTGACTACAGCTTTCCAATTAAGTAGAAACCAATGACCTCTCCATAGCATGGTGTTCCTCAGTGACATTCATGTTTGATGTTGATGTCATTTACACACACAGACCCAATCAATTGTAAGTTAAACCATTGCCATGAATAGGCTGTTTAGTTCATTGAATGAATAGGATGGAAGCTAGTAAGGTTATTTGTATCTTATGGTCATTGTCGTAGGATACTGACCTTCTTTAGAAGCTGTAATTTTGCTGTCATTAAAAAAAATCTGTTCTTTCTGCTTATTCTTGGGATAAAGCAGACAAACCCAACTACTATAATGTTTTAGACATTGTGGACCAGATATGTGAAGGAATTATTTAAATGTAACTATGGTAAAAGAAGGTAAAAATCTCTCCTGTAACATAGTTTTATTACCTGATGATCCTGCCAGTTGACCACCCTGAGGCTAAGTTCACACCTGGGCGACTCCTGGCCACGTGGCAATCTTGCACAAAACAACGCGGATTGCCGGCCGGTCACGGAGTCGCCCACCACAGCCGATCACGCTGGAGGTGCCATTATTTTCTAATGGCACCCCAGTAGCGCAGGGCGGATTGCGGAGTCTCCCACCACGATTCCGCCCATTAACAATTGACCTCAAATTAACAACAAAATAAAATGAAAAACAAAAAATCCCCAAGTATGAGAAGAGAAAAAAGGCGGCAAAGGGGTTGATTGCCCAAAGAGCTAGCTTTCAGAATGAAATTACAGTTTCCTAACTGACCCTAGTTTGACAGTTTTCCAAATGCCTTCTCTACAGCAACTCCTAATATACAGTAGTGAAACTATATGGCTGTTCTGTGCCCCATTTCATAGTGAGGGGTCTAACTTATGCAAAACCCCCCTTATTGGCTCTTATAAGCCTTCTGGCCAAAGTCTATGCAGTGCATTTAAAAAAGATTATCCTGGGTAATTTGCACATCAATTCTCCAGGACTGAAAATCTCCTTGGGTAGCGGCGAACCCAAACGTCATCCCTATTTGTAACTTAGAAGGCAATTTACTGCAAGGGCATAAAACAAATTCCTCAGCACTATTATTATTATTGTTCTTATACAGGATTTAGACCCCATTCACACTGAGCTACAAAAAATAAGTGCAGAGCGACTTTGAGCGACATTGAGCTTCTTTGAGTTACAGTGCACATTTTGACGCGCTACGTAGCGCTTCTTTTGGCATTTTATCACAGGGACTTTATAGCTGCTACATTGGGCTGTATCCAATCAAAAGCGGTCTTGATGTGACATAATTCCTCTTCCTGTTTCCTGCTTCTGTGGAGATTGTAATTTCTGGGAAAAGTGACACTTGTGTAGCGCGACATCGCGCTACATTGTCACGCAAAAACTCCGGTAATGAGCGACATTGAGCTACACCATTGAAGTCTATTGGGGCCAAGCAGCGCAAAATCCATCAAAAAATAGCTTGTGTTGGAACTACAAGATACAAGCAAGATACAAGCTACAGGCGACGTTGAGCTTCAAGATGTGAACATCTACATTGAAATGCATTGGATAAGCTACATTAAGCTTCATATTTGATCGATTTTTGAGCGGAAAACCGCTACAAATCGCTCAGTGTGAATGGGGTCTTATATACGCCAAAAGTTTGCGCAGCACTTTACAAAATGGAGGAAGACATTACAGTTACTATACAATTTCAATAGAGGAGGATTAGGAGGGCCCTGCTTGTGAAAGCTTACAATGTAGTAAGCATGATGACGAGCTAACAGGATCTGATTAAAAGTTGATTCTAAGGCTGCAATTGCCCTTTTTTGCAAGAGGATGGAAGCTACAAATTGCTATCAAGGTACTTCTTGAAGCATAGCCTTACTTTAATATATGAGAGTACCAACACTGGTAAATGTATAGTGATAACTAAACCAAGGGCATGATCACATTAAACAGCAAAGCCTAGAAAATATATTTTAAACAAGTTAAGTAACACAGCATTATGCCTCACAACACAACATAAATGGTAGGTATATAGGTCGTGATAAATGTTATTATCTGTATTTTGTCTGAAATCTGTCACTCAAATTGTTATTATTTGTATTAATGTGCTGAATTAGACAGATAGGTAAACTTGATTAAATAAGTTGTAAGGGGCAATGAAGGTAAATAGTTTGTTAAACAATAGCGTACAATAAGATTCTTCTGTCTGTGACAGGACAACCAGAAATCCCAGACCTTGTTACATTTATGCGCACAACCTCTGGATTCATAAGTAGCCTTATACAAGGGTAAGATGGAGTTAACTAGTGACTTCCAAAATGCCAAAGTAGGGGTTGCCAGGTCCTTCCACTTGAGGGCAATAGCTTTCCTAGCAAAAACAACTGAAACTGAGACTAAAAAAGGTCCTGGCATTACGAGTTGGGGTTAGAGGTTCAACTAATTATAATAAACAGGTCTCCACCGTAAGGGGAAGATCCACAGTAGTGAGCATGGAAATGAAGGCCCGCACCTCCCGACAGTATACGTGGACGTTGGGGCACAACCATACCATGTGAATAAAATCAGCATCTACTGCGGAGCATAGCCAAGATCTGGAGGGGACTCATGGATAAATCCTATGAATTCTAGCAGGAGACAAATTAACTCTGTGGAGCAATTTGAATTGGATAAGTCTATCTGTAGTGGAGACTATATGCAAGCAGATAATCCCACACATCTTCCCAGTCCTCCGAATCAAGACTCTGAGCATCTAGGAGCCATCTGGCACGAAGAGTGTCCAGACCATCGTGAATATTAGGTTGGAGGGCCTTATAAATAGAGGACAAGGGCTTGTGCAGGGTCTCATCTCCTAAGAAAGACTTCACCCCAGAAGGCACCAGAGCCAAAGGTGTAGGACCAAACTGTGGCAGAAAAGCATGCCGTAACTGCAGATACCTAAAAAAATAGGCATTGGGACGTTGAAACTTTCGCTTCCAACTGTCAGATAGCAGGAGACCATGTTCCCCCACTATATGACACAAAGTCTTCACACCACGCAAACCCCACAACACTGGGTCTGGAATATTGTAAACATGTTGTAAAGTAGGATTCTGCCAAAGAGGTACATGAGGAGAATATCTGGAAGAGGGGACCCTCAATCTCTTATGCATAACAACCCCAGTCTTTCACTGTAGCCCACATAGTGGCCATAAGGTGATAAGGTGCAGAACTTCCTCTATAAAGAAGATGTGCAAGAGCTTCATAGGAACCCAAACAGGCTGCCTCCACAACCACAGCAGCATTCGATTTATCCAGGATCTGCCAATTGTGAGCATGGCAAAGCAAAACCGCTAGGAAGTAAAGATAAAAATCTGGAAATGCCAATCCACCGTGGTGCCAGGGTCACTGCAAAAGGGATAAACGGAACTTGGGACTAGAGGGTCCCCCAAAAAAGGAAATCAGGGTTGAATCAAACTGTTTGAAAAAATGTAGTGGTATCCAAACAGGAGCATATCTAAGGATATATATATAGTAGGGCAGGCAGTATCTTCATCTTCACTAAATTAATCTTCCCGGGAAGATAAGGGAAGGTGTTCCCATGCCTTAAGTTTGGCCCTGATGCTAACCAGAAGTGGAGTCAAATTAGTCCGCATGATGAAGGAAGGATTTCAGTCTGTCGTCTGCCTCTTCAGGAGTGTTGAAGAAGAGAACTTTGCCCCCATGTTAAACACGAAGATGGCTGGGATAAAGCATGCCATATTTTATGGCCTTGTCCCAGAGCCTTCTATGGACAGCCACGAAGTTTCTGCAGCGTCGTTGAATCTCTGCAGAGAAGTCAGGAAACAGCAAGATCTGAGAGTTAGCAAAGACAAGACCTTGCACAGACCTAGCCTTAGCCAAGACCAGGTTGCAATCCCTGAAGTTGAGGAAGCTCGCTAAAAAAGGGTGCGGCTGAGCTCCAGGGACTCTGCAGTGGGTCCGCTCAATGACAAAAGTGGCAGAGGTCTCAGTGAGGCCCAGAAGGTCCTTGAAGAAAGTTTCAGCGAATTCAATGGGGTGGTCGCCCTCCTTGCCTTCTGGTAGGCCCAAGACCCGCACATTATTGCGGCGGAAAACATTTTCAGCATCTTCAGAATGGGCAGGTCATATTCCTCTCCGAGTAGTAAGAGCAGGGGCGTATCTGCCATGAAGCAAACAAGGCGTTTGCCTCGGGCGGCAGATTCCAAGGGAGCGGCAAAAATGCTGGGGTCTCAATGTACCGACCCGCGAACCGGTACTTTGTGACCCGCAGCCAGCTCAGAAGTCAGGTACGGACCGCATACCTGACTTGCCGGAGCAGCGACATGGTCTGCATCTCTGTCGGATGCAGACCGTGTAGCTGAGTCTGCGCCGGCACTCGGATCCTTTCGGCCAGCGCTCTTTCAGTGAACGCTGGCCGAAAGGATTGTGCAGGATTGATTGGTAAGGTCTGCAGCAGACCTTACCAATCGACCACCGGATCACCAGGGACCGACGTTCCGCCTCATAGCCTCCTCCCTGCAACAAGGTAAGCAGTAGAGGAGGCTCTGTATTGCATTGTAGGTGTGGGGGAAGGGGGGACAGCGAATTATTTTAAATGTGTGGAGGGGGACACGGACTGGGGTTGTAATATATATATATATATATATGTGTATTGTTAATGTGTGAGGGGTATTTTCTTATGTGTATGGGGGGGGGGGGGGGTTTTTTTTGTATGGATGCATGGGCCATTCGGATGAACTGTCTGCTTCCAATTTCTGAGACTGCAAGAGAGTCTGTACCTGAGAGGAGGTAATCACTGGGTGGTATTCGGCATCAGGTGCTTCCTCTACCTGGTTCGAATCAGAGGAACAGCGCATACAGACCCTGGTGGGTCTCTGCTAAAGGTGAGGTGCATTCCAGAAGATTTCTCTGTTGATGGTCACAGGAGACTAAGTCTATTCTACATCCAATGTTTTATCTTCTATTTACTTAATGGACTATTGAAGATCCAGGATCATGGACATTTTTTAACCATTTATTATTTTCACTGTAGTGCAAGTTACACACATGCGTTTTTCTAGTTGTTATTCTTTGCACATTGCATCACATTGATTAAAAGTTAATATTTAGTGCATTTGATTTTTCATTATGGATATTTTGTAGCAATTACATTTACACTAAGGTGCATGTTATATACATGCGTTTCTTCTTTGTTTTGCACTTTTTCCACATTATATCACATTACTCCAAGGTCAGTATCTACTATATCTGACACTTTTGCTCATTCATACAGCACGGCTTTTACCATTAATTTCATACTTTATATCTGACCACACAGATTTCAGCTGCTGCTTAACTTGATTAGAGTAGTGGCGCGAGGTTTCACATTATTCACTATTAAGTTAATGATCAGGTGACAGCAGCAGTTCGGTTAGGAATCAGTCACTCTCTGTGGACGCAAAGATTGTGCATCCAGGGAGAGTGTTTTCTAACCCCATGTAATCATATCACATACCATTACATGCATTGTGCAGCCTTTACATGGAGCTACTGTCACCTGATCATTAACTTGACTGGGTGACAGCTGTCACTTGTAAACACCAGATTAGGGATTTCTGCTGCAGTAAAATGCAAGTTTCTGACGCAGGAATGCCTAATTGCACCTAAACCTACAGATATGAATAGGGCCTTATTGTGTGTATATTGGTGTCTGTAGTACCATACCGGATACAGTTAAATTTTACTTTAAAGTATGAAATTTGGCAAGCGGCCCCCATGAGAGAAGAACATTTGTCAAGTGACCCCCGAGACGAAAGAGGCAGGGGGCAGGGACACAGACGGAGGAGGTGGGAGGCGTCACCGGAGCTCCAGTCGGGCGGCGAAGATGACAAGGAGGCCGTGTCGGGCGCCGAGAATGAGGAGGCCGTCCAGTTGGGCGCCGAGGACAAGGAGGCCATGTTCCAAGTCAGGCCATGCAAGGTAAGAGGACTGGCTGGCAGTGCTGGCAGAGCCCATTATAGATTCTGCACAGTCCACCAAAGAGTCTCAGGTGTGCTGTGCAATACCCTTTGGTTGGCTCTACAGGATCCGTGGGGGGCTTTGTCGGGTCTCAGGGGGGCTTTGCAGGATCCATAGTGTGCTCTGCAGCCTGCAAAGCCTACCACAGATCCTGCAGAGCCTTCCTGAGATCCTGCAGGATCTGTGGGGGCTTTGCCGAGTCTCAGGGGGCTTTGCAGGATCTGTGGTGGGCTTTGACGGATTCATAGGGGGCTCTGCCACCTGCAAAGCCCACCACAAACCCTGCAGAGCCCACCTGAGACAACAGCCGGGTGGGGTACAATTAGTGCATGTGTGGGGGGGGGGCGCCGAATTTTGTCTTGCCTAGGGCGGCCCCAAACCAGCATACACTACTGAGTAAGAGTCCTAGTTACTCCAAAGCCACCAGGCTTCTAGCATTAGTGAACATACATTTCAAGTTTTCACTTGTGTTAGCTATTTTTTTGTTGCCCATAATCTGTCTACTACTGCTGCATGCTTCCATATTTTGCGTATTTGTTTTTCGTATTTTAGAATTCCTCGTTTCTGTTGAGGTCACCTTGCTCCTGAATGTTTTTTGGTTATAACCTGGCTCAGTCCATTCCAATTCCTCACCCTCAGGATCTAGTTTAAAAGCTCCTCTAACCTCTTCCCCAGCCCCAACCAATAATCTGTCCATCCGATCCGCAATATGCCGAACCCGAGCACTCGGTAGACAGCATACTGTTAGGCGATCACGTTCTTTGTGACAGATTACCATCCATTCTGGACAATAGGTTTTTTTCCCTGAAATTGCTCAGCCGTAGGGTGTCTGCGGAGGTCACAATATGCCCATACACATAAAATGATTTCCTGACCATTACTGTCCAGATGAGGTAATGATTATCTAATTGTAATGGCCTTATTGTACTTGTGTATTTACGTAAATACAGTAGATACATCTAGCTGAAAAATACCTAGTTGACTATATAAAAGCAGTAGGCTGGGTACAGAAGTATGAATATAATAAGTCTGTGATTATATACAGTAGTTAAGAATGTGCCTTTACAGTACCTGGATATCCAAACAGTAATGGTTCTAATAATAGAAAGGCTGACGTCAGTAAATTAATGTACACATAATAATGTAAACATATCTCTTGGTTTGATATCAAACAAAACCAGACCATGTTTCCCTGATGGATGTGATGCAGACCAATGACAGTGACAGCATGTAGTGAGAAGAAATGTGACCCACAGGGCAGGTGAGTAAAGATGCAAGAGTGACAGGTAAGGTCTGTAAGCTGCCCCTCCCTGCACAGTTTTCTCCTTCACTGTTCTCGGAGAGATGGGCACTGTGGACAGAGCTATTGTCCTCACAAATTGCTGATTATTAGCAACCTGAACAGATAGGTTGTAGCCAATGGATGAGGGCTGCTGAATGAGGCTAGTTGGTTTTCTGCTTTCTCCTAAAAGAAATGAAATCCAAAATATTGCTCCAAGCCATTCCTGGGAGAATATAAAACATTTTGTTGGAGCAATAACGGATGTGAGGTAAGTAACATATTCTATTCATATACTGACCCTTTTAAAATAATGTAATGTGTAAATAGTTGTGTCAGGCTAGTCTTAAGTCTATCTCTATAAACAACTTTGTACTGATGATTATCTAGATGTAGATAGTTAAAACAATCGGAAAAAGATACATTTCTATTTGTCTTCATAATCTCTGTGTTTTATGGATCAGTGTCTTTTACCTGTCGTCAATACTAAAAACGTTATAAGTTATTACTAAGATTTTCACAAAGCTATGCAGAGTGTTCAGTTTCGCTCATAGATGATAACAGCAATTTATGACCTGAATAAAACAAGCACCTTCAATGCTTAGAAGCAATTCTTACTACATGAAAAAATATTTTAACATGTTGGAAAATCTCTTTGCAACTAGTAATCTACCATCCCTTTGCTTGAAAAGGGAAAAGAGAAGAAAGCTATATCCTACATACTACATCCAGCTGTTGGCCAATCATGGGAGAAGTTGTCAGCATCCTATTTAAAAGGGACAGGTATCAGGACACACAGTCCTACTCTACTGATATGAGTTCAGAGTAATTTTATTTTTTTGTCCAGTATACTCGGGTAACACATATGAAGGGTTTCAGAAGCCCCCTTTTATTAGGGCAACAAACAAATATACCAAGAAGCAAAAGGTCAATGTACAGTAATGTTGACTCAAAATATCAGTATAAGTATACTTATCATGACTAAGAGGCAGGCTTCAACAAGTATAGAAATACCATAAACTACATCCATAGTGATTTCTGAGCATTGGTATGCCCATAGTAAAGGAGGACCTCTGAGACCCCCAAAAAGGTGTTGGCTAATTTTACTGAACAAATCTAAAATCTACTCTAGAGCAGTGAAGTTGTTCAGACCAGGTCGGTTGCTAAATGTACACTAAATATGGTATACGCCGGATTGTATACCCGGCGTATAAGACTGGTTTTCGGGGGATGTTTTTAAGTCTAAAAAGTCGTCTTATACGCCGGCAAATACGGGAGTGCATGTAAATTTATTTAGTTTCGTTATTTTATAATCCCAACATACAAAATGTTTACTTCCACTAGAAATTTCATTTACACGTGCAGTTTAATAGTTTTGGTTTTTTTTTCATAGTAAAAATGGTCTTTGTGTACTTTGAAATACAACAATTTAATGCAGATGAAGTGTTTCAGCTTTAATAAAAGTTGACTAAAATATTTATCTAGGAAACATTTCCTCAAACTTGTATTATAGCTAAAGGGCACACTTATCAAAGCAGCATTGCCTTCCTAAATTGATTGCATTTCAGTTTGCTGGAAGCACTTCTTCTGGTTATGAAAAGATGGTTGGTAAAGAATAAGAATGGTGCAGGTTGCCAAGGCAAATTTGTTACCTTGTATCAGTTTCTCAGCAATGACAAAGCTCATACTTGTTCAGGTTGATGATGAGTTCAACCCGAACTCTAGCTATTTGAGCAGAGTCGTAGCAAGGTCACGAGGCACCCAGGGGCAAGTCTTTCATTAGCGCCCCCCCACTGCTGGTACCCTGGTAGTTCTGCCACTGTATAGAGGATTACAAATCCCAGCAATACATTATACAGCAATGCAGATTACCATCAGCTATAGAGGACTATAAATCCCAGCAATACATTATACAGCAATGCAGAATACTATCAGCTATAGATGACTACAAATCCCAGCAATATATTATACAACAATGCAGAATAATACCACTAGCTATAGAGGACTACAAATCCCAGCAATACAATATACAGCAATGTTGAATACCATCATCTATAGAGGACTGGTGCTGGGTCCTGTACCCTGATCCATGGTGCCAGGGAGCTCTAAGCCAGTTCCTGGGCACACTGGCAGCACACGGCCCACACCTGCTCTTCATTGACGGGCTGCTCCTAGGTATTCATGAAAATGTCCCTACATCCCCCTGCAAAAATTGCCCTTTTGCCACCCTTCACCGCTGGATCTGCCACTGACCTGACCTTCAATCCCATCTTTGGGGTACAGAGCTCACCTGATCTCCCATCCCAGCTATGGGGTACAGAGCTCCCCTGACCTTCAATCCCAGCAATGGGGTACAGAGCTCACCTGATCTCCCATGCCAGCTATGGGGTACAGAGCCCACCTGACTTCTCATCTCAGTTAAGTAGTACAGACCTCAACCTGACCACCCATCCCAGCTATAGAGTACAGAGCTCACTTGACTTCGTATGCCAGCTATGGGGTATAGAGCTCACCTGCAGTGGCGACTCTAGGAACAATATATAGGGGGGGCACATAAGATACCACAGTCAGAATACAGCATGTGCTGAGGCGGCTGCCTAACTTGACTGAGCCCAGTGCAGGCACTGCTTAACCGCCACGATAGCTCAGTGTGGCCCATCTGGCAGAGCGGCAGAGGGAAGGAGCAGTAGCCGATACAAAAATAGGGAGGGTACTAGAAACGGATCGTGACAATATAACATTGCAGGAGGACCTGGATTGGATCGTGACAATATAACATTGCAGGAGGACCAATACAGCACTTTCGTCTCACTGTTTACACAGAGCAGAGCAGAGAACGGGCGTTCTCCGTTCTGTTCCCCGCTCTGCATTTAACAGGCAGTGACTTCCACGCTCTGCATCTCCGGCTGGTGGCGAGAGGTAGCCAGTGGGGGGA
>NW_017307255.1:352896-407121 GCF_000935625.1 Nanorana parkeri
TTTGGCAAGTTCGTCCTTCCAAACCTCTAGGCACTGCTACAGATAGAGGTGATTGTTTTTACTACTGCCCTGAAATCATTCACTTTCCAGCCTCCTACCTGCTTGTTTCACAAAGCGGGTATCCTGGGTGATGTTATTGATGTCAACCAGTTATTGATGTGAGTGATGTCAACCAGTCTTCCACATTTCCTGCCCAGTGTATGTGGGAACCTGGGGTTAGGGGGAAACTATTTGGAATCTAAAAGCCACTCTTAAAATAAGGGGGGGCCCAGATGTTCGGCTCTTTTCCCTATGTGAATGAATCAGGTGTACACTGGTTACTCATTAAAGTGACACTAAATTCTGGAATTAAATCTTAAAGATGCATTTAAGTACCTTAACTATTATGAAAATGTATCTGCGGGGTGGCTATTTTTGTTCCCCATGGTCCCTGTGTGTGTAGTAATGTAGCCACCACTCCAAGCTCTCTTCTGTGATGGACTACAATCTCAATACAAATTAGTAAACTAAACATGAGATTGTAGTCCATCATAGGATAAGCTTGGAGCAGTGGCTACTTTACAACACACACAGGGACCATGGGGAACAAAAGTAGCCACCCACCAGAAGGAACAGAGCCGTAACTAGCTCCTTTTGCGCCCGAGGCAAAAATAGAAAAGAATGGCGGCGCGCATGTGCAGAATGCGCTGGTGGCCAAATCCAAACCAGCATAAAAATTTGTTTTGTTTGACGAAACTATTGAGAAAATTTTTAGTTTCCGTTCATTTTGTCCAAAACAAATTTTTAGTCTTTGCACATGTCTAGTAATATGTGTGCATTAATGTGTGTGTGTTTTTTTTTATAATTTTTTTTATCATTGTGTAAAAAAAGAAAAAAAATCAAGTACTGTGATGCGTTCTAACAAAGCACCGCTTTGGTACATGTGTATGTTATCTGCGTGTGTGTGGGGGAGGGGAGTTTGTGTTTTATTTTTTTATTTATTTTTTTTAGGGCTGCGGAAATTAACGATTAATCCTTCGATTAATCGTTAATTTGTTTGATCGATCAAAATTATTTTGATCGATCAAAGTTCTTTTGATCCATACTCACCTCTCCGCCGGCTTCCGGATTAAATTATTATTTATGTATTGATTAAAAAAAAAAAAATGTGTTACTTTTTGGGGGGCTTCAGGGAAATGTAAAGGGGTCTAAACAGACCCCTGACATTTCCCTTTTGAAATAGAAAGAGATTGAGGACACAGAGTCCTCTGCCTACACAGGTGGGGAGAGTGGCAGGATCCGAGGTGTCAGGGTACCATGCACAGGCGTCCTCACACCACATGTAGGTACCCACGCAGGATGACCAAATTAATATGCCCACACAGGATAGGGTTCTATGCACACAGTTTATTTGTACACAGCAAACAAAACTACAAACCCCATCAACCCCCCACAGGTTTAGCAGTGAAGTAACAAACCCACCGTTGGGACAAACAGACACATACAGCCAGGGGGAACAGCAACAAGGAGGGGTAACAGGCCTGCAGATATACAGCAGGCCTCAGGATACAAGAGTGGTCAGGTACAAGCCGGGTAGTTAACAGGAGGGCAGCGCGGTACAGAAACAGGATTCAAAGGAGAGTGGTCGGGTAACAAGCCGGGTCGGTGACAGGTTTTCAGATAGGAAGCAAGGTTCAGGACATGGGCATCAGTCAGGTTTAACAACACAATACTGACCCAGCTTCCTGACTGCAGGGAGGGCCTAAATACCCTCCCAGGAAGCACCAGGTGATGGGATGATCCGTCACAGCTGGGGCACACACGCAGGTGAGTACTGGAGCTGCAGGTTCCTTACAGTCCCTGGCTGCTGGAGACACCCGCAGGCGAGCACAGGAACTGCAGGACATGGCTCCAGCACCACCTGGGGGTGCTCTGGATCCTGACACGAGGAGGGGTTGAAGCCTGTACCGCTCATCTTCTCCCTGCCGAGCCGCGGCTGTGTTGGCCGCTTGGCTCCCCTGTTGCCAATGGTGCCCTATGCTTGCCATGGCAACAGGGATGAGGGGGCGCAGCAAGGCTGGCCCTGGCTACGCCCCCTCTCAGCTGCACCTGAGCCGAGTGCCTCACTCGCCCCATGGTAGCTACAGCCCTGAGAAGGAAGGACAGTGTCAGCACCAATTCAAAGATGATTTGAGGATCCCTGGCCACTTTGTTTAACAACAGAACAAAGTGGCAGGAAAAGGTCATTTTGTGATGTAAAAATCAGCAGAACAGCAAACCTTCTTCAGAAGATTATTGACTTCCCCAGACCGAAGTTTATGAATGGACTTAAAATAAAATCTTTCATAATGAAAAACCCTGCAAGTTGTTAAATAGGTTAAAAGCGAGAGAAGTGGAAATGTGGTACAAATATAGCAAAATATAGTGAATTCCTACTTTGATAAAGGTGTGTCTAATATATTTACCTTCTGAAGGCTGAGCGTAATATTAAAGACGTTATATCCTGGGTTAGGCAACAACTGAATTTTTATTGTAACTATTAACATTATCCATACAGCTATACTAATTGTAAGAAATTGATGCTTTCCATGGCTTTTCTTTCATGTATCTAGTCAATCGAAAGTGTAACATGAGTACTGGTTGTAAATAATGGTTGTAACTCCAGAAACTGCTCAGGTGAGGAAAGCTACTGTGATGCTCAAGTGACAGATCCTTCATGTCATGTTACAGATCCTGTTTCCCTATGCACGGATAACAGTGAAGATGCTGCACGACTTGTACAGAGACATAGATGGGCAGATGTGACTCTTCAGGTTACATAGGAGTTGTCATGTTTCTTGTATCAGAGGACCACTAGACCCCATAATACGGATATGGAATGGCAAAAACTCTTGTGGATTATGCTGATGTTGGTCCCTCTTGCAAGCCAAGGTAAATCAGATTGTACTTAACACTAGCATGGCATTCTGGAACCTGTAAATTATTGACTGTTTAAGGGTCATTTTTATCACTTCTATTGTACACAACAGTATTTACATTAATCATCCTGTACGTGCAAATAAAAATAAAAAAGTTCAATTTTACAACCCCACAATGGACATAGACATTTCACTAGAAATTAATACAATACTTAACTTGCACAATCTGCAAATAGTATTATAAACTTTGCAGATATGTATTAAGATATGTATTAAGCAATCCACCATGGCCTACTAATCCTAATTAATTAAGATTATTGTTAATTATGCATAATAGATCACTAGAGACTGCAGATAGTCTGTTGTTTTTTTCCATTATACAGACCCTCTCTGATACACTTGAAGAGAAACAAGACTGTTAGCACCGTAAACCAAACATTTGTGCATACAACGCCCATGTGGGTACAAAGTTACATATTGTACATAGATAATAGGTTTTTAAAACATTAACACACATTAAAATCATTTACTTCAATTTGGTCTTTTTCATACTTATAACTAAAATCTTTAAAAACATTTTATCTTCTCTTTAAAGTGACACTACACTCAGGAGTTAAATCTTAAAAATACATTCAAGTACCTTAACTGTTAAAATAATTGTATGTTTTTTGTGTATCACTCGGCTGTAGATCCTCAAATCATCTCTGAATTGGTGCTGACACTGTCCTTCCTTCTGAAGGGTTAGTTACTTTTGTTCCCCATGGTCGCTGTGTGTGTTGTAAAGTAGCCACCGCTCCAAGCTCACTCCTGTGATGGATTACAATCTCATGTTTAGTTTACTAATTTGTATTGACATTGTAGTCCATCACAGGAGCGAGCTTGGAGCGGTGGCTACATTACTACACACAGGGACCATGGGGAACAAAAGTAGCCCCCCTCCAGAAGAAAGGACAACGTCAGTATGAATTCTGAGATGATTTGAGGATCTACAGCCGAGTGATACACAAATAAGATACATTTTTGTTAACAGTTAAGGTACTTGAACGCATTATTAAGATTTAACTCCTGAGTTTAGTGTCACTTTAAGTAGTTGCGGACTTAAGGCATTTGCCCTAAAGACATTCAAAAAAGTATCTTGGGTGTACGCCATAAACCAAGTTCCTCTTCTCTCACCGCCACTCACACAGCCCTCTTGCTGGCAAATCCTGGCTTTCTAAATGGCAGCCAGGACTTTTTCTGTATCACAGCAGTAGCAAAACATCAACTTATTAAAGTGACAGAAAACCCAGGAGTTAAACCTTAAAGACGCATTCAAGTACCTTACCTATTAACAAAATGTATCGTATTTGTGTATCACTCAGCTATAGATCCTTAAATCATCTCTGAATTGGTGATGACACTGCCCTTCCTTCTGGTGGGTGGCTACTTTTGTTCCCCATGGTCCCTGTGTGTGTTGTAAAGTAGCCACTGCTCCAATCTCACTCCTGTAATGGACTATAATCTTTATACAAATTAGTAAAATAAGCATGAGATTGTAGTCCATCATGGGAGCGAGCTTGGGGCAGTGGCTTCTTTACAACTCACACAGGGACCAAGGAGAACAAAGTTACTTAAATGCCTTTTTTAAGGTTTAACCCTTGAATTTAGTTTCACTTTAATTTAAAGCTGAACTCCAGGTATAAATTATTATGCATATGTCATACCTGAACGACTGCTGGGAATCCTGTAAAGTACTGTAGTAGACGGAGCTACTACAGTACTGAATGTGATCTTACGGGTCCTGCATGGTGCTATACTAACCAGCTTACCCTTTGGTCTGAAAAAATTGGGTCATATAATTGTGACTGCATTTTTTTAACTTTAATTTAGCCATCTGAAAGGAAGGTTGGTAAGCAAATAGCATAATAGAAAAGTTTCATTCGTATAAAATGTTGTTGCCTGCTTTGAGGTTGCTGCCACAAAGATGATGACATTTATTATTTTCACAGATGTTGGAAAAAATCAAGAAAGGAAGGAAAGCAACTTAGAAAATATTTTTTCCAAATGGAAATCTAAAATGAAACATCATCTTCCCATAATGTCTAACACAAAAGCAAAATTTCACTCTGATGACATCAAACTGCTTCTGGATCAAATGGTATTTAATTTCGGATCTTTTTGGAGTACACCAGAAAGTGATCCATCACAACTTGGGATTCAGAAAAACAAAGCAAAGAAAAATCGTCTGTCGGAATTCCTTTATAATATTTCGACATATTTACAGAAAGAAGAATCGAATGAGCAGGAGGGTGAAATCTGGGACACATTACTTCAACAGTTTCTCCAGGTTCCAGTGGAAAGATCCCCAACTTTACCACTCTTAAAGCTACATGACTTTCTTATCTCCCTAAGAGGAAGTCAAAACTGGAGCGTTCTCCTCAGCTTTTTACAGAGTGTTTTCAAGTCAATTAGCAACAGTCAGAATGCTCTTCGGCTTCTGGGTCATAACTGGGAGATGCTCAGTGGTTTGATGGACACTCTGTTTCAAGCATTTCTCAGTGGAACCTTAACACAGACTGCAACTCTCCAAGGGGTTTTATGTTTCTTGATGGGTCACAGTAACTGTGGCCTTCATCCTGTTCAGATTCTAAAACTCCTGTTGCCAATTGAAGGCAATAATTGGACACCTATTGTCAATGTGCAGTCAGGGATTTCAGTTGCGTCACATGGGAAATATAGGCCTTTCAGTATGCTTTCAGAAAGCTTAAAAGACAAACACGCCAACTCCAGTAGATTTAATTCTTTATCTGAACAGGAGGAAGTACAAAATGTGTTGGATATAATTTACCGTTCTAAGGATAAGGAAAGCGGAACCAACGCTGCTGATGCAGAGGGGAATCCAGAGGAAGTTGTTTGGGAAGTACTAGAAGACCTTCATTACAATCTTATGAAACGAATGGAAAGATCTGTATATGACAACTTGAACAGAAAAGTCTTTCGAATGAAAGGAACCCTGATGAATAGAGTGTCATCAGTGATTGGAATACCCCATGCCGATCAGAATGGAAAGTGTTCAGTAGGTAGGGTTATGTATAACCAATATTTAAGAGATAATACAAATGGCCAGATGTGGATGAATGGATTGCTTTACATAATATTTTGAGATCTGGTGTGAATCAGGGTTTGTGTGGAATAGTTCACACACTAGAGATCTAGTTTGGTATCATATGGGTGAAGTTAAACACATGTTTACAAAATTCCATCCTGTTCTTGATTCATGACTGATAAATTGAGGTGACATATGGGCCTGGACACTTGTGGTAATCATATCAGTTATTTCTAGTCTAAACTGGTTTTACTAAAACACTTTTTACAGATCCCTGAAATTTACAACATATATCTCATTCCTTTTACAGGCAATCTGCAGCAACTGCTCTTGTGGTAAGTATTGTGTTCACTGATACTGTTATTCTGAAAGTTTTTGTTACATCTTTTTTTTCCAAACTACATCTTTTTTTTCTGCTGGCGTTTAGTAGGTTTACTGTTTCATTAATTAATTATTTGTGCTTCCCCTAATGTATTTAAGGTATTTAATGTTCCCCTTGTATTTAATGTAACTATATACTTCCAGGCATTTCAGTATGATGGTTATAAGCAGGTTCAGGCTCATAAACTAGACCACTTTATCATTCACAGTGTACATATATGCTGAATAATCAAGTATATATGTTATAAAAAACTTTGCCTTTTCTCCTTCATACGTCAAAGAATAACAAGACATGGCTAGATATTAGAAGCATTGTATTATGAATTAAAAGTACTTTCAGAACAAAAAAAAATCTTCATATTCAACTAGTGTGGCTTCATAAAATAAATGTACCTGTGGAGAAAGTAGGTACACACTAGTGTAATACTTGCGGCGAAATTGGACTTGGTCTTGTTTGATTTCTCAAACAATGGCAACACTTTGATTGCAGAGATCAATAGCAGATATCTTCACACAGCCATCCACTGACTCTCATGATTAACGGTACACCTGTCATTGTAATGACAACAGTTGTTGGTTAGAGATGGCCCTGATAACATCAGAGAATAAGAGGTGAGAGAAGCTCAAAAGAGATGCTGGAATGCAGTTTACTAATTGTACTAAGACACTCTATCACTTTGCCTATTCATTGCAAGGAGACAGGTTCTCTTACTAGTCCACCCCCAACTCACTTACATTGACCTTTCCTACACACCCCTTCAGGATCTAAGCTCTATGTTGGATGGCGTCAGAGCCTGTCCAGGGTTTACTTTGTTGTTGTCCTCCTCTTTCTTAAGTGACTGTGTTCAGGTCTGCCGAATGCCCATTTAGACCTGAGCTATACACCCTGGGAGAAGATCACATATTCCATTCTCCCCATTTTGGGAACTGAGTGGAAAGTGTCCCCCCACTTCCTGTCCTGTACACAATGTTGTCACTGTGGTAAGAAGAGAGAGGTAACAAAGGTCCTAGTCTTCCCTTAACCTATTAATAAATAGTGTTTTTTCTACTGCCATTGTGTCCCTTTAAAAAAAAGATTTACCCTCACTTCCTGTCCCTGTGACCTCATTGTCATTAGGATAGGAAATTGTGAAAAATCTCCTAAATACACTTTCAGTCTACTGTGGTTTCAAAAGATAGTCTGCTTCCAATATTGATGCCAGTGTTGTGTTTCACACAGGGGAATTAAACATAATATATCGTGGAATGTCCAGTCCCTTGGTTTTACATCAACAAGTTTTCCATCAGCTCCACCAGTCCTGACATGTGGTAAACCTGCTTTGGAAACAGAGGGCAAGGTGCATAATATTTCAAAGAGGTCACAGACTGATGCCTTGGAGGAACCTCAGCCATATGCTGAAGTCCTGGAAGCAGTATGTAATGATTCTATCCCAGGATTGCCTGGTGTCTCCAACTTTACAGTGTTTTTGTATTGCAATGTTTACAATGCTACGGGCTACTCAGTAGATACAACTTATGACCTCCAGGCTGCCTGTTCTGATGCTGCATGGTACCTTTCTTCCATGGAAGAAGACTCATTTTGGGTGTGGGTATGCAGGGAATATTTCCCACTGGAATTTAATAATACTGTCTGCAAAAACACATCATTTCCGAGAAGCAACAATAACTTAGCAATAATGAGTGATCTGTGCACTAATGTTCTCAACAGCTCTGAGACTGTCAGAGAACTGCGAAACAATATCAGGTGCTCAGATGTATGGCAGGGGATATCCATGAACCCCAAATCTTTAAAGACATGCCTATTTGAAAACAAAACATTCTTGATAGAGAAAGTCTGCAGTAATAACTCATTATCCGACATTCCAGAAGACACCAGGGCTTGGGTAACCAGACTATGCCAAGGACAGATGGTAAAAACATTGATGCTGAATGCAAATTACAGCTTCTGTAGCTACAAGTCCTGGGACAGTAATGCTTTTCAAAACTATACATTGGTTGAAGACTGCAAAGGGATCAACATGCAGGATTTTAAGGATCTAGTATGCAGAAATGCATCTTTATATTTTTCACTAAAAAACGTTCACCCGTGGGTTGTAGATTACTGCTGGAAAAATGTATCCTTAAATGGAAAATGTTTTCTCCAAAGACTGGCAGATGCGATACCTCTTTCATCAAGTTTTGATGCCTCCCAACTGTGTAGAAATCCAGTATCGTACATCCTAGGCCTGGTCTCTCAACTATCACAGTGTGACAGTGATTCCTATGGCTGGGCTCTTAATGTCCAGTATCTTCTGAAGATGCTCGATTTTCTCTTTACTTTCTCTGACCCAGAGCAGATAGGTAAGGAAACAAGGGATAGACTGGAAGAAGCCATCCTCCTCTCTAGCCTGCTGGATAATAGCTCTTTCTGGGCTTCTTTCAAGATGAATTCCTCGCTGAGCATCCTGCAGACTGTGGAGCTTTATCTAGAGAAAGAAAGCAGTGACTCTACTAAGGAGGATCTTCTGAGCTGTTTTAGTGTGAGTTAATGTTATGATATCAAACATCCAAATTGTATGTCATCTGTCACTTTCTTTGGATCCTGAAGTTTCTTTAATATGGACATATTGACAAAGTGGAAGTAATGTTTTTCTCCACAGCAACTATCATGTTTTCTTGAGTCTTCCTAGTCTGCTCCAGTAATATGTCAGGTAGAACATGTTGGTTGGGCAGCAACTCTAATCTCCTTTCACTGGACCTTTTACATGACTTCTTTGATAATGACCCCAGACTTCGATTGTTTATTTAACTTGTTCCCATTTTCCTTCACTTCCTGTCTGATAACCACAATAAGAAGTAAGAGGATATCCTTCCAAATAGAGGGAAATCCCTGGCAAGCAACAGGGTCACCAGAACAGGTGTCTCCATTGTAAGATTTCTCATCTATTCATGCACTCTCCCACTGCTGATCTCTCCTCCAATGCTTGAAGGCGGAAGTGATGTGTATTACAACACTTCCGCCTTTAACTGTAATTTCTCTGGCTGCTATAGCTGGGGAAGAAGCTTTTGAAGCAGATCTCTGCTTCATCAACGTCCCTGGGGTCCCAAGGTGACATTAGGGGTCTTGGAGAGGGGTCTCCATGAAGAGGATCTGTCACCGTATCTGTGCTATCACATAGGGGACTTCTGCACCATCTATGTGATAGCAATAAAATTGAATGTAAAAAAAAAGTTAAAGTCACATAAAAAAAGTAAAAAACAAAACAAAAATGTTTTAAGTCCCCCTGACCCTGCATGCATGCACATATAAACGTAATCAACGCCAAACACATTACATATTACCGTGAACGTCAGAGTATGAGCAATAATTCTAGGGCCAATAATCACTGATAACACTGAACTGATGCACAGTAAAACCTTTTAAAGCATCGCCTATGGCCAATTTTGGGTATGGTAGTTTTTTGCGCTTTCGTGGGCGCTCACAGTTTTAGAGCTTGATATGTTTAGTGTCTATTTACCGGACATGACCCAATTTTTTATGTTTTACCAAAAACTTGGATAGTAATACATTTTTCATAACATAACGTAGTTTTTTTTCTAAATATTCTGTATTTTTTTCATTATATAGTTAAAAAAACCAGCAGTGGTGATTAAATACCACCAAAAGAAAGCTCTATCTGTCCCCAAAAAATGGTATAAAATTAATTTCAGTACAGCGTTGCATGACGGAATAAACGTCAGTCAAAGTACCGCAGCGCTGAATACTGAAACAATTGCCTGGACAGGAAGGGGGTTTAACACCCTGGTCTTGAAGTGGTTAAATATTAATAGAACAGAATACCTCCTTACAGAAAAACATCAGTAAGTAAAATGGGCAGGCTAGATGGATCGCATGGTCTTCATCATACATCAGCTTTCCACATTATTGTTTCTAGTTAGGCCTATATATCTGGGGTGCATTTGCTTACAATTCTTAGACTAATAATCTGTTTAACTGTATGTATTGTACTTATGTCTGACAGCCTGTGCTATGGGAGCTCATTCAGAAGGAGGAAAATGCTACAGCTTTTAAAAATCTTCTCCAGGTAGGTTTCATGCATTTTGTATGTCCTAGAAAGGGTTGTGGTGAACAGACTTCCATTGTGCTGTGAATGAGCAGTAATATCACGGTAAACTCCTTCCCCAGAGATCCCTGGGCACTTAAAACCGCACTTGAAGCGGGAGTTTTATCAGATAGGAGGAGGAGGGGGAACCTGTGCTCCACCTACTGAGCTCCCACCGCTTGATGAGAACACCTTTGACACAGCTAGAATATTAGTAAAAAATGTCTCATGTCATTTTTTTTTTTTTTTTTAGTTTAAATTTGGTAAAATAAAGTTTAGTTGATTGACCCTCCTAGTGCTGAAACTGTGTATTAAAGTGACACTAAACTCAGGAGTTAAACCTTAAAAATGTATTCTAGTACCTTAATTATTAACAAAAATGTATCTTATTTGTGTATCACTCGGCTGTAGATCCTCAAATCATCTCTGAATTGGTGCTGACACTGTCCTTCCTTCTGGAGGGTGACTACTTTTGTTCCCCATGGTCCCTGTGTGTGTTGTAAAGTAGTCAACACTCCAAGCTTACTACAATCTCAATACTAATTAGTAAACTAAACATGAGATTGTAGTCCATCACAGGAGCAAGCTTGGAGCGATGGCTACTTTACAACACACACAGGAACCATGGGGAACAAAAGTAGCCACCCTCCAGAAGGAAGGACAGTGTCAGCATGAATTTAGAGATGATTTGAGGATCTACAACTGAGTGATACACAAATAAGATACATTTTTGTTAATAGGCAATGTACGTGAATGCATTTTTAAAATGTAAATCCTGAGTGTCACTTTAACTCTAGCACCATGGAGAGTTATAGCAGTATCGTAATGGGTAAAAACCTATTCCTTTCATGTACTGTACATGTGAGATTTAAAAGATGTTCACATGCTGCTGCCTTTTGCCTGGTGGTCATTTATCTTATTGTGAATAGGGCGAATTGGAGGTGGAATGCCAGGCGAATGTCTTTGAATTTCACTTGGGCGAACAGCAGCAAATTATTGACTGAGTGAATTTCCTAGTGAGTCATTCATAAATAGACCCAAATTCTTTACATTTGGAACAAAGTAACAGAGTCTAATATTTTGTATTTAATGGAAGAAATGTTGGTGTTAATATAGGTTAATGGGCTGGCCTGAAAGAACTTGAGCTGAAGTAGAAATCAGGCCCAAATAGTTTTTTTTTCTTGACTTTGGCTAGTGTAGGGAAAGGTTAGAACCCCTGTTGTCTGTGGCTCTATTAAAAACATTTGCTTCATGTTGTCCATCTCAGCAGTGGTCATGTCCTACCTATAGAACCCACAGCCCATGTCTCCTCTGTGGTAACAATGGCCCTGGCCAGTTCAGAAGAAGTTGGTTGCTGCAGATTCTGGAATATCACAGAGACCCCAACTTCCCACCTTATCTCCTGTGGCTGGCAATTGATTGACTAAATAAAAATGATTGATTTAAAAAAAAATTCCTGTTAATATCATTGGGACAGGAAGTGAGGAAACATCTTCCCTATTTTTATACTAGCAATAAAAACATGGAGGTTCTAATTCCTTTCTACTTTATCTATATAGGATTTTTACATAAGAGCAACATAAACAACTGATAGTAAACAAGGCAAATAACATTGGTCTTGTTTTTGTGTTGGGACTGGGTAAGGCTGCAGAGCAATTTCCAATACATCTGCTTTAACCCCTTCCTGATTGATGGCGAGATTATTCCACCATGGTCTTTCAGTTCAATAAAGACAGGTGTCTGAATAATCCCATCAGGTGGTACAATGAGTTCTGGTCTGTATAGGGACCTGCGCTCATTGAGTTAATGCTGTTGCTTTGTCCTTTGGTGTCCGAGGCAAACCCTCAACAGCAAATTAGGGGTCCCAGCACTGTCAGCACTGTGATCACTGCGATAGGTAATCGCAGTAATCACAGTGCTGTGACAGCCAGTGAGTCACTGTGTTGTAGAGCTGCAAGCTGGATGAGTGTATTACAAATGTGATACAAAGTATCTCTGAGGAGAATACAGTATCAAAAGCCCATGTAAATAAAAATTAACCCCTTAGTGCCCCTTATTTCAAAAAAGTTTTAATAGTTTTTTAAGTTTTTAAAATGTTTTAAAATATTTAAAAAAGGAAAAAGTTAAACAAAGTCAAAGTAAAAAAAATACATTTAATAAAAAAAATTATAGGAAAATATAGTGCCGAGATGGCTAGAAAAGTTAGGAGACAAACATAGCACATTCTAAAATTGTTCCACACTAATATTGTATTTCGTGACCTATAACTCCCAAAATAAACTGAAATCCCAGGCATATGATATACCCTATAAATCCGGACAAATAAAATAATTTATTATCATTTACTTTCTGTTAGCTACACTAATTATGTACACATTATTATTGACAAAACTGTGGAAAAAATTGATTGGCTTTAAATACACTTTTGAAGTACACTAGAAGATAATTTTCCCTTCCTGTGTTGCTTCAATCATTAGTAGACTCCCCTTTTCTACTTGATGGTCATCTTGGACGTTACATTACAGTTTTTAAGGATTCATCATCGTACAGCTGTATTTTGTATCACAGGAATATTTACACATGCCTAAAGAAGGATTCCAGAAAGTCCTGATGTCAGCAGAAAACGATGCAGTGGAAAGGTTCCTCTCTCTGATGCACCGGTCATGGCCCAGAATCCAGGTGAGATGGAAGAAGAGCTAGAGTAGGGACAAAGTGATATAAGGTAACCTCAAGTTATCATAAATAATACTTATTGCATAGGAATGACTGCCTGATATGAGAGTATTGAGGGAATATGACAGAATTGGGGCCAACAGATTTAATAGACACATTTGTAGTATATGTTGAGCTGGAAACTTTTTTTCTGGTTATGGATAGAATGGGGAAAGATTAAAACTCCTATCAGGTTTTCACTGCTATCTGGCACTCTGTTAAAGAGATTTACCCTGTCTCTCTGACAAAGGTTTTGTTAGATAGGAAGAAAAGAAAAATATGCAACAGGGACACAGACAGAAATAAAAATCTGACAGCCATACTAGCCTTTCCCTACTCTAATAAAGAAAAGCATTTTTATTTATCTCTGTGTTGCTGTTGGAGAGTTCAACTTACTTCCTGTCTGGTAAAAAGTTGTTAGCAGAAAAGGAAATGAGAGGAAATCTCTCTAATAGGACCAGTGTAGCAGAGTAAACCTGGCAGGGGTTCTAACCCTCCCCCACTCTATCCAAATCTAAGAAAAAAGTTATGCTGGACATATCCTTTAGGATGCGTTCACACCAAAATTGGAAGAAAATTGCAAGATGGTCCATTGACTTGCAATTATACCTTTTGCTTTCCTCCAGATTGATTGTGTTGGGATCTGGTTATAAATGCATGCTAACAGAAGGTCACCGAAAAATGAATGCATGTGAATGGGGCTAGCTCACGCCGGATCCGTTTCGTTACATTGGGCTGGAAAAAAAGTAATGCATGTAATGCAACAGAGCAGAGCAGTGTGAACTAGCCCCATTCGCACCCATCCATTTTTCGGTGACTTCCATTAGCATCCATTGAAAAACGTATCACAATGCAGCGGAGCGCAATGCAGCAGATCGCAAAACAACAGATCGCAACACAATGGATCTCAACACAGCGGATCGCAACGCAAAGGATCCGATCTGAATGGCCCCTAAATTAACTGACTGTATTTATTATGCACAGGAACTAGTTGTTACAACTGTAACATGAAACAACATGTGATGATCCAGGAAAATACTCTGTTGTGTATGTAAGACATTCATTTACTCTTCTAAATGTTGATTCCTTCACAAGTCTCACTTTCACCTTTTCTGGAACAACTCATCTAGGAATTTGAACTGGCTGAGTTTGGATTCATTTGTTTCTTTCTTTAGCCTTCATCACATGCAAATGATATTCCTTTTGCAGGAGTTTACAGATGTTGTCTTAAAGCATGACTAGAGAAATGCATATTATTGGTAGATCCATGATAATAGTGGTGGAACAAAGTATGTGTATGCGCTACTGCGATCTGTAAAATAATGTGGCCAGATAAAATGTATGATAGATTTTGTCTTTTATGATAACTACATGTATTTTCTTTCTCCAGGTGTCACAACCAGATGAAAAAGGATTAGAGACTCTGACATCAATGGTTATCCAAAAATTTCCACGCCTAACACCCCAAATATTTGTGGATCTATCTCAGTTTATACCATTTATGTCCATATCTGACATTGTCAGCTTTCCACTCAGCCTACTGGCCAATCAGAGTGTGTAAGTCAAACGGTCAAGCAGTCTGTTTAATGAATACGTGCACATAGATCAATATGTCTCCATTGTCTTGTAATTCTTGGATGAATTTAAACAGGGAAATCAATTGTGAATTCTTTTTGTTGCAGTGTAGTGTTGGGGCAATCTGTATATACAGTGCTGGTGGGCTTTTATGATGTAAGCAGTACGCATACAATATGCTGAAAATACATCTTTTGTTCTAGATTAGAAGCAATCAGTATCCACAGTCCAGATATGAAAATTGCTCAGAAGCGTGCATTTGTGAAACGTCTCATGCAGGCTAACGCGTTTGGTGACATCCCATCGTGGCCGCCACATTTTCTCACATCCATCCAACCACTACTTCCCTATCTGCCACTCTGTCATTTCATCCAGCTGAGCTCTGATCAGGTCAGTACACAGCAATGTCAGAATTATCTCTACTGATCACTGGTAAGCTAAAGGGGATTTTTTTTCAATGTGGTTTCAGATTTTCCCACATGTTTATAAGTTACATAGTTACATAGTATTTAAGGGTTGAATAAAGACACAGGTCCATCGAGTTCAACCTTCGTGTGTCTATGTATGATTGTGCATGTGTGTTTATGTGTCCCTGTGTGGTCTTGGGTTTAAGAGTGCCTGTACCCCTGTATGTTACGAACTCTTAGGATGGTATCTAATTGATTTTTGAATGATTCAATACTTTCTGCTGATACCACTGCTCGTGGCAGAGAGTTCCAAAATCTAACCACTCTGACTGAAAAGAGGGAGTTTACAGTAAAAAGTCTATTGCTGATGTTGCCATCACCATCAAACATTTTGTACATTAAAATCATGTCCACTCTTAATCTTCTCACCTCTAGTGTGAACAGGTCTAAATTTAGCAACCTTGTCTCATAGCTTAGGTCCTCCAGACCCTTAATTAGTTTAGTAGCCCTTCTCTGGACTCTTTTTAGCTCCGGGACATCCTTTCTCTGGATAGGTGACCAAAACTGAACCACATACTCCAGATGAGGCCGAACCAGTGATCTGTAAAGTGGCAAAATTATCGCTTCGGCTCTACAGAACATTCCCTGTTTAATGCATGGCAGTACTCTGCTTACTTTGTTTGCCGCAGCCTGGCATTTCAAGCTATTATTCAAGTGTCCATTTAATAACCAGTTACTGCCCAGTTAAAATGGAACACCAATATATAAAACCTCCTTTAATCTGGTCATAACTTATTGTTGATACTGATCACAAGTGACTGGATATATAAAAATGCATGGGCTCACAAGATGCCTAATGATAAACTCAGTTCTCCACAAGCTGTTAATATTCTGCACCCCTTTATGCTCTCTAGCATATTATACTGTATACAGTATGTCATTTTTTAAAGTTCTTTGTGGTGTTCTTTTATGAGAAGGATACCAATATCTTCCACCTGAAACAACTGAACTCCCTGTTACATGTATTTATTTAACAAGTTATTGTGCGTAACATTGCAAATTTGTGTGTGTAGTGCAATGATTTAAACAATTCACAAGTAGTAGAATAATAAAAGGAATTTACTTAGCTTAGGTTTAGTATGTAGGTATTACAGATGATGAACTAGATAAATATAGCATTACCAATCCATGGAGCCCCTCCACTTCTGAAAAGATCAGAAAATGTGTCTTAGACAAGACTTAGCTCGTCATATCTACTGTATACCTTTTCTATTGAGGGGCTTATGTCCACCAGCCTCGCCCCCTGCTGGCCAAAGTCCAGCCCCACTGACCAAAGCCCCACCCCCTGCTCACAAAAGCCCCGAACTACCTGTCAAAAGCCGGATGCAGCACTGCCTGTAATTAACAAGCAGCGCCCCGTTCATGACAGGTTACACAGCAGGGAGGATTTCCTTGCTGTGTAACATGATAGAAGCCGATCTGAATGGAGAAAAAGCTGTCAGCTACAGACTTGAAGCTGACAGCTTTTTCCTCCATAATACTAGGTGAGGCTCTGCCTCCCCTGCCTCCCCTGACCGCACATCCCTGAGTTCCTTGTACATCAATAACCACTAAAAAATATTATTATTAATATTACAATATATTTTTACAAGCAATACTCTCACTATGGTTTCATTATTGTAAATATTTGACCCAGATGTGATAGGTACCTTTTATTTCAAACAGGCAAGTTTCAAAGTACAAAAACAGATGCACCAACCACAATTCACTTGTCTTATTTAGAGAGAATCTGATTGGTTGCTGACGGTTGCAGCACTCTTTGTCCTGTGTATTTTAACTGATTTATTAATTACTCCGGTATCTCCTACAAGGCGAGTGGGCAAGCTGCTCCCTGAATTTAATCTGACTGCACTTTTGATGTCCAAGTGATCATTACAGTAGATTTGTGTAATGTATTATACATAAGATTACTGTGTCAGGGAAGTGTACAAGCACAGAATAAAGGAGACGCTAGTGAGGTACTGACAGTCATACTAATCACTTGTTTTGTGCCCAACAGATTAAATTGCTGGCAGATGGCTGGAAAGATGTGAACCTGGGTATGATGCATGGACGCTTTGTGGCACAGAGCCTGATGAACCAGAGCCAAGATGTAGACAAAATAAAGAGGTATATAGTGCTATTGAAGAATGAATTTCCTGCTCTGGGATTGCATTACCTGCTACCTTCAAGTGCAGTAGTAGAACATTGTCCAGGATCAGTAGAAGGACGATGACATATCTTATTGGCTGACTATATTAATCTTGTAAGATTTCAATATAGATCAATGGGTCAGGTCTGTTCTGTACGTACATCTACTGTATACCTTTTACATATATTGTTGCTTTTCTCCTTATATTTTAACTTTTATTCTTCTAAAATAATGTTTGAATGTTTTACAATATTTGAGAGGTCTGATTGTGGTTTCAAGTTTTTTTTAATGTAACCAAATAGATAGCACCAGCCATTGTCATTCTTCAGTCTCAAGAGTCTCTTAGTTTATTATATTAGAATCTTTCTAATTCTCTGTTTCACTTGATACAGGCAAAGTTCACTTACAATACATCTAAAGCCAAAAAGGTGTTCATGTTCTCTACTTGTCCTGGTGACCATTGTCACCTGCACTAAAAGTAATGACAAATCCAAAATGTTGAATTGTTACTAGAACAGAAATAAAGGCGAAATCTTCCAGTAGGGACATTTGTTCTACTGACAACTGTCTAAGAGTGGATTTACCTTACTATGCAGAAATTTCCTCTAACTTCCTGTTCTCTCTTCAAGACCGGAAGTGAAGGAAATTCTCCATAATGGGGCAATGAAAGCATTACCTACTTAATCCAAAACTAAACAAAGTTTGTGTTTTAGATATGCTTTAGGGTCTTCAGTAGAATCAGTAAATAATACCCTATATTTTGTCATTATTGAGCAGCCAATACACAATTTTGAGGTATAGCACATATTGTAGTTTGGATAAAAACGGGAATCTGAGCAGAGTTGGAAATTCTAAATGTAAACATTTCAATTTGTAAAAGCAATCTGATGTTTTTGGTAACTTTGCCTTTTATGTATATTTACATCCACTAGTCAAGCACAAATTACCATACTTGGAAACTGGGTGTCTGGTTATTACATGCAATCTCCAATATCTTGATTGTTTAATTGTCTTTTTCTTTATACTGAAATGTACAAAGCCTTGAGGGTCTCATTTGCTATTTAACATACGAGGATCTGCAAAGCCTTCAGCCCTTCCACTACCCACTAGGAGACTTGGAGAAGAAGCTGCTTGAATGCATTTCACAGAAGACATTGTCCCACCATGGGAGAGTACGTGTTTTCTATGCTATTTAGTTCCACAATCTTTAGTTTTCTGCTTCTAAATGATGAAGATGATGTTGGAAATGCAACATGTCTTTTGAGCTGTAGATGACAGTGTAGTGCAATATTAGCCTCTCTATATGCATGCTTATCAATGATACACAGGACATCTTCTTATCTATATGTTTCCCTCATAATGCTGTATTCTAATATAATGTTCTTCAAAGCAAGTAAAACTTAATTCAGCATTCCTCAAGATCTCAGTGCTTCATCTAAACACATAACCAACAGTAGTGATGGGTAGTCATTTTTCACAACATATAACCTAGACCTGTGTAGTCTGAAAAGTATCTCAAACCCTCTTATTAAATCAATCAATACACACAATTAGAGAATAGGGGTTTCTAGAGACACACACCATTGCACAAGTGTAAAAAAATATGTGAACTTTTAATTCAATTCATGTTATATACAAATTAGTGATCAGCAAACAGGTTAAAACCTAATCAAAGAACCACATCCCTTCCATCCTGCCAGAGTACATGCAAGTACCATAATGAAAATTCATGTAGAATGTCCATGTATCATTATATCCTTCTTCATATGTAATCAATCCAATAGTATTTCACTGGCTTATGTTGTCAGGGATGGTATCCCAATGCTTTTTGCTTCTGCACTTCCTCAGGGGATCTGGGGGGGGTAATCTAATATAAATACATAATTACTTACTGAATACATAACTGTTATAAAGGACTTACAAAATAATCAACATTATTGTTATAATGAACATTTGGTTTTTTGGAGGCGGAAGCGCGCCTTTACTTACCTGACATCGGGAGTCAGGAGGAAAAGGGAGGGTCTCCTACGTACAGAGGGAAGGCATGCTAAAAGATGCCATCCCCTCCGGTGTCTCCGGTGTCCACACCGCAAAATGAATGGTCATAGTGGTTCTTTCCCATTAAGTGTCCTACATATACTTGTGATTTGTTTGCTAATTTAGTCACCATCATTGTACTGGGTACAAATTAAGTGCCCCTTGTTATTGCATCATTTCAGTTTCATGTGTAATTAGTAAATGTCCATGTTTATATTTCAGTTGGCTTATTCATTAGTGGATGTGTTGAGAAAAGTCAATGTGCATTCATTGGACTTTAATGAACTGGTCACTTGGAGAAGTCTGCTTTCTGAACTGGGATTGTCATTTTTCCAGACAGTTCCACAGAGTCATGTGATTAATCTTCTGGCGCAGTTACAAGCCTCTGATCTTTCACTTGCGCAGGTAAGTCACTTCCTTTGGAATCTGAACAGGAGATGGCGTTAGTAGGCCCCTGTTTGAGTAAAGCAATGCAATGAGCCCTCTATACCAGTGACGTGCCTGTCGGCCGGAGCTCCGCCCCTGTCCGACAAAGCCTCGACCACCACCCGTCCCCAAGCTAGTGTAAAAGAGGAAGAGAGGAGACAGGGAGGAGCCTCCCTGTCCCTCACTTGCTCCTTGCCGCTGAGGCTCCGTGACCGGTTACACAGTGGGGAGGATTTCCCTGCTGTGTGACCTGTTAAATGCCGATCTGAATGGAGAAAAAGCTGTCAGCTTCAGACATGCAGCTGACAGCTTTTTCCTCCATAATTCTAGGTGAGGCTCTGCCTCACCTGCCTCCCCTGACCGCACGTCTATACTGAGCAGGAGACTGAAATCTGTCTAGAATCTGTCATGTATAGATAAACTCGGTCTGGTTTTTATGTCCATAGATGGACTTTTATTAAGTTCAAATATAATGAGCCAAACCTAGAATATGTGTGGAATTTCAGTCAATCTTTCGATTTTATATGTGATTATATATTGTAGTAATAACTGCCTAATTTCTTTCAGGGTTTTTTGCTATTCAGTCATGTCACTCCAAAATCTAATGTAAGTATATGTAACCCTCCTGTTTTGCACTTTGAATTCTGCATAACCACACATTCTGTCATGATATACTTTGTTGCAGTGCCAGATATGTGGGCTAATAGGGAGGTGTAACAATCTGTATTTTTGGCCTTTTGCTGAATAGTCTGCACTTGACTGATATACTGTGAGGTATACAATAAAGTCACCAAAATGCCTTCCATAGATTTTCTTGCACTTAGTTGAACAAAATAACAGTGATCATATAGTGGATTTTCTAATTAAATTATGAAATAATTGGCAATACAGTCAATAAAGGTAATCTATTCACAATAATACAAATCACTGTTGCAGCTGCATATTGCTATGTTTGCTTTGTTGGTTACATTTGAGCTCTACGGTTAGCTGTTAGGACTAAAGTAACAATTCTTGAAGTTTATGCATATAAAGGGAGGGATTAGGTTTTAGGGTCCGGGTTAAAGTGGACCTTCCATGCCAGACAACCCTCCTGCCTCAAATACAATTGTCTTGTTTGTAAACAAACAGATCAGCCCAACCCTTCTAGGAGACAGGGGTGATGTCAACAATGCCTCTCCGCTGCCTCCTGAGATAGCTGGGTGCTCAAAATTCAAGCTTTGCCACACATGTTTCCAGACGTGTCAGAGTTAAGTCATTTTTTTCAGGTTTTCTTTTTGTTTGAAATGGCTTTTTATAAATTGACCAGCACTGGCAAACGCCAGCACAAACAGTTGGTTAGTACTGCTTGTGCTTATCAGCTGATGATTAATGAAGTTTGATTCCCTTTTGCTGTTGGGCGTGTACACCAGTTATGTGTTTTAATTTTTTTGAATAGCCGGTTTTTGGAATAAAAGTCATGACATTATGATATTGTGATGTATTTGTCCCAATTTTGCAGGTTGCAGAACGAGTGATTTGTGGACTGCACTCCCTGATTCCTGTCCTTAGCCCAGATTACTTGCGTTCTCTGCCAAGCCATCTCCTAACTAGAGCTTGCCAGTGCCTGGGGTCTTCTCTACCTTTGCTGAGTGCTGCACAGAAGGCAGCCATAATGCAGTCATTGCGGGTATGTGATCATGCCAGTTCATGAACTCAGCAACAATATGCTTTTCCTATTTTTTTATTATATGTCAAGCACAAGAACTGTCTGTATGGCCCCATAACAATCAATCGGACTGCATTGGGACATTGTATTTTAAATCTGGTTGCTGCAGCTTAACACAAGCAGTTCACTAAGAGCAGGTAACAATTTAACCAGCGCACTGCTAATGATAAGCAGGAAACATTAAAACTGTATTAACATCAGAAAATCTTTCAAAGCTCAAAACAGAACTAAAGTCCGCCTGTATTGCCTCCCCTCTAGTGATGCAAGAGAATGATGGCGCTAGACAGTCAAGATGGTTTCTGCTCCTACTAAACTATATGAGCTGAAACATAGTTTATGTGAAAAAAACAAATCACCACAATTAGTTATGATTCACATTTCTCTACAACTGCCAGTCATAGTTTATTGGTCCCAAAGAGGCTGCATTACTAAAGCATTTAAGAATGTCCCCACAATACATTGCATAAATACTTACAACTAGAACATTAAACTACTAAATGAGTTGAGAATCTCCACCTAATAAATATTATGACTAGTCACTTCCTTTAGTAAATCACCTTTATTCAGGGTAATTCCACTAACAGCTTTCTCTAGTAGCTAATCTACAAAAAATCTTACAATAATAAAAACATGGGACAAGCTTGTTAAATATGAAAGACATATAACAATCTGCATGAATTATAATATCTACTCATTGAAAATATACTATACTAACTGATGATTTGGGTATTCTACCATCGCAGCTCCACCAGGCGCAGTAACCAACTCACAGATCTCCTGGATGGACTTGCATCCTTGGGTCATGAGATTTAGTGCTATACAGCTTCTATGGACTGATATGCGACCTTGAAATTCCTGGTCTGCACATTTGTTTAAGAGGAACTCCAGCCAAATTGTTTTCCAATTATGAATAGAGTAAGGGAGGGTTAGAACTGCTCTCATGTTAGGGGACATTTAATATACTATAGTTGTCACTAGAACAGGAGCAGAGTAAATATATTTGAATAGAGGCAATTTTTACAGTGACAACTATTAAAAGTGGAATTTCCACTCTGTTATCGAAATTAAGATGACACCACTGTGTCAAAAATTAAAGTAGTACTGAAGCCAAAACTTTTTAAAAAAAAGTTTTGTATAGAATAAGAGAGTGTTATAACCCAAGTCAGCTTTTTTTTGCCATCTGTGTTTCATTGGGGAGATTTCCCTTCACTTCCTATTTGATAGCCACAACAAGAAGTGAGAGGAAATCCCTCCAAAGAGAGAGATCCCTGATGGTCAGCAACTCACCAGAACTAGGGCTCCTTTGGAAGAGCTCCCACATATTCCTGTTCTGGTGACAACCCAAAATTTGGGATGTTCTTTCATTTTCAGTGATAACGGTCACCAGGACAAATAGAGGGTCAGTCTCCTTAATGGGGACACATACGGCAATAAAAACCTGACAGGTGTTCTAATTCCTATCTACTCTCCAAAAATTTTTTAAAAAAGTAGTTTCAGTAGTTGCTGGTTCCAGCACACCAGGTTTCCAGCATAAAGAATGTTTAACACAGGACCATAACTATGTTTGATGGGGACCCACAGCTAAACTAATAAATGTCTCCCTGCCTCTATAATTTCCATCTCAAAGGCCATTCCTCTGGTGACTCTGATGACTGTTTGTTGGCATAACAATTGTATGGATGTTTCCAGCTATATATACTGTACATACATCTACACAGATTTACTTTCTAAAGTTATCGTTACCTTCATAAATCACTGTGTAGCCAGACAGTGGAAGCCCGCCTGTGGTTTTAGGTCTAGTTGCCATCTCATGGTGTGTTATGGCCATAATTACACCCTTGTAAAATAAGTAGAGTGATCAAGAATGCTAAAGCTATTTTTAATTTAAACTGGTATGTACCTTAAATTTCAGTCATGGTTAGGTTATATTTGCAATATTGTTCTACTAAAAGAAGAAATTAAAACTAAATTTAATGTGCTGTTTATTTTCCTCTCAAGGTCAAAAAATTAGTTAAAACATATATTTGTGGATATCTTTGAGGATTACAACTACTGCTCTAGCGTTTCAGTATGGGATCATTTTTGATCTGCTCTGTTGCAATTGTTGGAGCAACTTTCAGCCCATTCATCCAAACCACTCTAATAAAGTTTTAATTTTGCTCTGATGTATATATTGCATGTGAGTATGGCCCACATTGTAATTATAAATACTTTGTTTGAACTAGAAATATATCCATGATGTGGAGCTTTGGCCCGAGCAGTTTTCTTGCTTTCTTCCCTTTGCACCCCTGAAGCTTCTGCATTTGGACACACAGATACTGTTCAGAAACATGAGTCTGTATGGGGAGCTGGACTGGATGCCACAGCAGGTTTGATGTTTTTCCTAGAGGGACAAGGCTAATTTATTTGCTCTCATCTTCTAACCAAATCAAATGTGTATATTTCTAAATGTCTGTTATAAACAGGCAACAATGTCGTAATCCTGTCTCGATTTTTAGACTGAGTTACCTTCCATTGACTAACTTGTATTTTGTAGCGCAAGCTTTTGAGTCATACCATTAGGGATGGGGTTTGGGCTTGCTACTACTGTGGGTTTGAAGTGAATCTTGGAACTTCAAAATGTATGGTCCCAGCACATTTTAGCTGCTTTGTTCTTGATAATTTTTTAAACCATAATGCATGGCCATTAAACTATGGCCAGCAGGTTAAGAAGGACCAATAAGGAGGCTTTTGGTTAAGCCAGACCTCTTACTATAAAAGGGGGTGGGGGGGGGGGGGGGGAGAAAGAAAGCGAGCTTATATAATGAGGGGGGGGGGGGGGGGGGGGGGGCACAGAGCAACATAGTGTCAATGAATTGGAAGCTGCTGTAGGCAAAGGATATGGAAAGCTAACAAACTGCATAGGGAGAGGTAAGGGTTATTTAGGAAACAGTACTTTAATTACAATTGTTAGCTCTTTGGGTAATCAACAATGTTGCTGACTTTTTTATGTTATTATTGGGGGCTTTTTTGTCTTCCATTTTATTTTGTATTTGATTGGTGGTCAGTGGTTACTTTTAAGTGCTGTCCCATCAATTGCAATTTTTTTCTAAATCATCCATTGAGGGCACAGAAATGTAGTAATTCTTGGACATATGGGTTATATGCAGCTGCCTAAAGGAGGTGGAACCATCACATTCACTCCCTTACCCCCCAAATCACACAATTAGAATACATGTTAGACATACGCCAGTTAGACCTATTATCCCTGATTAAAACAGTCCTGTTGCTGGCCTATAGGTGTTATCTGCAGTCTCCTAATTCTTGTAGTAAAACACCTGCATGTACTCTTTGTCTCTAGCACATTGTTGCCAATTATTGCCAGTAAAACTATGCTACTATTGGGCAATGTTACTGTATCATTGGCAGTAAATTATTGTAGTAAAGTGCTTGATCTTTGTCTCTGGGGAAAAAATGTTTTGAAATTGTCCTTCTGCTGTTCAATTTTAGGCTGCTATGTCATCTGCTGTCTCCTAATTCTTGCATTATAACACCTGTCTGTACTCCTTTTCTTTAGCACATTTCAGTCAATTCTCCTTCATTGACAATGTCTTCCTTCTGACCAGTTTTACACTGCTGTATCATCTGCAGATCTTTAATTCTTAATGAAAGCTTAATAGAAATTGACCAGTGGCAGGACCGTTTTGCACCAGTGAGAACAGGGACAACCACAGTGAATGACTTGCCAATCTGCCAGTCAAACGGGTCTATTACCCTTTGATGAAAAATAATCTGTCGCTGTAAATTTACCGACCTGAAAAACCTTGTTTTCAAACTGAAATGAATCATATTGGGCTGCTGCTGCTGTATGTAATCCAAGCTGTTTGTAAAAGAATATATCTATTTCATAACCAAATATATGATCAGTATATGCTGTCACTGAGACTGTTAGTAAAAATTGTACTGTTCCTTAACACCGCATGCAGCTAAAGGGATCCTCAAGCATGCGATTTAAAGGATTTCTGTATTTTCAGTGTTGCCCTCAAAACCGCATAAGAAGAGCATCTACCCAATGTACAGTATTTTTTTTTTGTGCCTTGGTGCATGTCTTCCATGGCAGGGCTCAGCTTCCCATGCTTTTTTGACAGTAGTTTGCCTATTTGCCCTAACAATTGCCAGACATCAACACCAAGATGTCAGCTCCATAGGTTACTGGGACTGGTTACAGGTTACTGGGCAGATTGTGAGATGAAGGCTGAATTTCGGGTAATTGCTTGTGCAGACATATTTTATTAGGGAGGCTGGAGGATATATGGAAGAATGTGATTTATTAGTTTAATTACCATCTAAGATGTGAAATGCCCTAAAAAATCTAAGATTTAAAGTGACATTAAACCCTCAGATTTTTTAACATGAACCAATAACAAAACCTTACTGTAATCCATGGTTGTTTCCCTTCTCTTTCCTGCTCTTCCTTTTAAATCCTCATGTCTTCTCATGCTTGGGGAGAACTTCCCTTTTCAGCTCTGGGCCTCTTCCTGTAGTGCTGGCTCAGGTTTCAAGCCTATACAAACCTACACACAGACACCGTGTATCCATTCCTGAGACATGGCAGTCTGCTGCAACACAGAAGTTCTGCAGAGCATGAGAACCGATACAGATTTAAAAGGAAGAGCAGCAAAGAGAAGGGAAATTACCATGGATTACAGTAAGGCACACATTACACTATTGTTTTATGTTAAAAAATCTGAGTGTTTAATGTCACTTTAAGAATAGATTGGATTCTTTTCCCTGCTTATACTGTAATTAATAAGGGATATATTAGCGTTGGCATATTTAGATTAAAAGTTGTTTGACTGTTTTGTATCAGGATGAAGTCTTTTTTTTGTGACACACATTTGAGCACATTTCTCCACAGGATTTTATTACTGAGGTATGTGAGAACAAAACTGCTGAGGTTTGATAAGCATTTGCCTTTTTGTGAACAAAATAAGATCTGCATACAGAGCATGTTTTTTCCCCACAGACCCAATTCCTCTGGAGGAAGATTCAGGCTGGTGCAAACCTGACCAAGAATACTATTCTGTAAGTCGTGTGCAGAGTAACAATATGACCACCAGGTAGAGCAGCAAGCTTTCTCTTTGTTCAAGTTTAACTAGAAGCTCTAAACTACACTGTTGTTTACTGTTAGAGAACTTTATTTGCTACCATTTTGGTCAATTTATTAAACCATTAGAAGCATTTTGTTAGATCTGTTTTATAAAGTAAGTGCAAAAACCTTCAGAGCCTTCAGAACCTGCCCTTGTCCTCTTTATATTTCCTGTATTATCTTGAAGAGTCTGTTAAGCCTCCTAGTTGTTATCTTGGATTAGCCTTTATGTTGCAGATATTTGCGAGCTGGAGTGGCTGAGTACTTTACCAAAAGACAGTGGGGAGGGCTGACACCACTAAGTCCACAAAAATGCTACGTGTTGTCAGCCCACAACAGGGCTTAGGAGCGGAGTGCATTTCTGGCAGATCAACAGGTCTTTTTCAGTACTTGCAGGGTCTTAAATAGGATAAAATATGGGCAAATGTGCATGTATTACATAGATATACTACATAGTTTTTTTTTATTTTGCCTTAACTTACGCTGTAAGATAGTTCAGCTATGTTTTGTCTAGATTGAAGAGGTCAACAATGGACCAAGACAATAACATTTTTCATATTGCTTTTATTGTACATAGGACCCTTGGGACTTTGGCTAATGGGATTGAATGTGACAACCTGCAGCAACTTAACTCTCTTTCAGATATCAGAGACGTGGTTAAGTATCTACAAGGGATTCCTAGTGGTCTGCGCAAAAGTCTTGTAAGAATGATTATGTTATTGATACAGTTTTGCGTCATTGATGTGGTTTCAGGTTTTAAATATGTGTATTCATGTTCCCTAGAGAAAGTGTATCTTAGAAGAAATCGAGAAGCGGCCTGAGCTATCCTGGGAAGACACAGGCTGGATGGGCCCTGAGTTTGTTACTGATCTCCCGTAATTTTTTTAAACTTTTCTATTCATGTGTATTTCATACCCATTCAGGACTGTATTTTCAGTAAGGCACTTTTGAGCCAGTACCTGGGGTAGCAGGGTCATGGGATAACACCGAGCCTAAAAATTAGCAAATTGTGAGAAATTGAGATGTTTAGAGGAGTGAAAAGGATCTTTGTAGTTAAGGAAATATGAAACCATCTCTCCTTTCTCTTGCTTGGTGGTCTTTAGGGTAAAAAAAAGTATCTTTGCCTATAAAGCAGTCAATTTGCTCCCTCTAATAGCAAATTGTAACTAGAGATGCTACTAAAATAATCACATAACACAAGGGGCAGAGTTTGTAAAATTGAGATGTCATTCTCGGTTGTACCTAGAAAGGCATGATGTCCAAATACTGCCCTGCACCTACAAAGTTCACAGGCATCTTGGAGCCAGGATATTGTGGGCATATTTAATGAAGAATAACAGGAATAATGATACGGTATGCGGAAAGCAATTACCCATAAAAACAAGCCATGTTTAAGCGGTCTAAGTATCCCATAAATCATCATGTTCTATACACAGTGTATAGATGTGAGGATACTGAGGAATGTTCCAATGCTGCAGCGTAGGAACCAGGCAGGAAAGAGCACTGTCACAGCTGGCTGGCTCTGAGTTTGGGGAGAGTATAACCCCACTGCAAGGGTTAATAAACATTTTTCCTGGAGTTCTTTAAGGGGATACCTTGAAGCACCTGCTTGGTACTGTAGAGCATATTAGCTGGCATCAGTAAGGACAGCTTGCATACTTGTGCCCCTCTCGCCATGGCAGTACCGAGCTATGTGTTTGCTCTTCCAGCTGGTATGTTTGAGGGTAAAAGCAAATTGTTTATAGAGAAACAACGCTGATTAGTTGTTAAAGCTATTATAGATCCTCCAGCAGATTGGTGGATTACAACCTGGCCAATCACGCAACTTGTAAAGATAACACTTCTTATAATTAATTGTTCTTTTAAGGTTAGTGTCATTCTGTTTAAAATCAACCTCTACATATATATTGTATATTGTATTATCCTAAGTTCATTGTGTGGCAAATACGTTGCTGTGCAATAAAATATATGTCAACAAGCCCACCTCCAAACTATAGAGCCATGAGTTTTCTTTCCTTGATGTTATTCAATGTTTACATTTGATTACAAATTCTGGAATTCGGGAATATGGGTTTTTAAATAGGATTTTGTAGCTGTGTCACTCCTGCAATATGCATCAGGATAACATGATTTCAGTTTATTTAATTTTTTCCAGGTTAAAGCTGATTGAAAGACTTTCCAATGAATCACTGAAGTTGTTCCTGGAATATGTTCATAAATATCCCAAAGCTTTCATGGAACTCCCAACTTACAAGAAATCTGTATTGGCTCAAAGAGCACTGTATGCTTTGGTAAGAGGAGCCAATGTCAATGACAGTTTTTATTCATGCATATAAGCCTGCCATCAGGGCTACCTTTTAGTATTCATTGACAGTATACCCTTTTGTGCAGGCTTTGGAGGTGTAACTATAGCCATATAGCCACAAGCTTTTTTGGCTAATAAAGCTAAAGGCTTTGCATGTTTGATGTTTTGTACTACTTCACTCTTCTTAACCATAATCTTAACCCTTATTAACCCTTAACCTAATATTAATTAAACTACATTTCCTTTTGAGTGCCAAAGCTAACGCACACTTTTTCCTTTATAGTTCCTGCTCCAAGATCAGATTCAAAATGATGTGTGACTGTGGGTGTCAAATGTCAGGATCTTTCAGACAAACCTTTTGCATGTGATCAAATCATTAATTATAGCTGCCCAGCTTTCATATATGGGCACCATAATGTTTATACTGTATACACTGCTGTACACTGAGTGCCCAGACTATTATGACCACCTGACGTTTGTAGACAAATTAGCTATAATTAGCTATAATTTCGCGCTGAAGTTGCTAGAGGGCCAGACCATTATAAATAGGGAAGCAGGTTGTTTACCACGACAGTAGAAGTGATTTGTTTCTGACGATATGGGTAAACAACGCGATTTACAGCCTTTGAACGTGGGATGATTGTTGGCGCTCTGAGCCATGGAGCGAGTATCAGCAAAACAGCAGAATTCGTTAAATGTTCAAGAGCAGCTGTTGTTAAAGTGTTTAAAGACTGGACTGTCAGCGGAAAATCTGGGTCTGAACGTGCAAATTGTGGCCGTCAGCGACTAGTCAATGTTAGGGCAGAACGGAGAGTGGCAAGACTGGTACAAGACAACAGAAGGGCAACAGTGCAGTGTCAGATTCCTCGCATCACCTTTCAACATCTCGTGGAGTCACGAGGCGGCCCAACGAAGTCATCTCGTGGAGTAATCTCGTGGCCCAACGAAGTACTGATGGGGTGGTCATAATAATCTGGCCACTCAGTGTATTTGTCAGAGGGAAGGTAAACTAGCCTTAACAGCTGAGGTTTAGTTGTTTTTTATTAGTATGGTAGTATTGGTTGGTCACAGTGTGAGTTTCTTCTTCAGCAATTAAATATTATAATATTATTTCAGCAAATCCCTGGGAATGTAATGATAACTGCAGAAGAAATGGATTTGTTGGGACCGCTGTTTGGTTTTATTGGAGAAGAAAACATTTCTCTCATACATAGAAAACACTTGCTCCTCCACCTTGATGATCTGAAGATGTACTGTGTGTCTGAGGAATTCAGTAGACATCTGGGGAAGATCCTAGTGGAAGATGACATGCTGGGGTATATGAAATACAACTTTGTGTATAAGATAAGTGCTTCATCTGTCCCATTGTACAGTTGCTTACAGAAGCCGCACAGCGAAATAAGTCATTTTTATAAGAATATTTATAAAGCTGTGAATCATCAATTTAGCAGCTTTCTTGGCTTGGGGTACCTAAAGGAGCATTTTCCAATTGCCATATTTATAAAGCCTATTTGACACCTTCATTCACCATTGTACTCACATCACTAAGCCTACAGGCATTTGTCATATATTTCAATGCCCATTCTTACATGGGAAATCCAAGTCTCAGTAACAATTGTATGTTTGTAATTTAGCAAATGTAACCACTGTCAGCCCTAATTGGTTTTGTACCCCTCTGATTTTATCAGCGATTAATCAATCATCAGTCAATGATTGTTGGATGTGGCAGACCAACATGGCTCATCACTGCTCTTAGATCACTTCACATTAGAGTCCCTGCATATGAAAATTTTAGCATTTACCCTCAGTACATGCTGCCAGGAAACTTTATAAATGTGGAAAAAAATGCAGATCAAAGTGAGCCATTCAACCTCATATGCCCATTAGTGTCATCATGACTAATACAAAGTGAAGGTATTTCTCATAGCAGTCGGCTCAATTGTATCCATCAATTTAGTTGATCTTTGACTTTATATATATCTCCTATCAACTTTTCTTTAGACATCCATCTAAGTGGACTCACAAACACATAGAACAAATTGGGAGGCTGATTTTTTATCTTTCCCCAGAAAATCTCAGTTCTATACACAAGGTAAGAAATTGAATATGTCCTTTCAGGATGAGTGCATTTGAAACTAAAGGCTCTACAGATGGACCTCTCGATTTCAATATTCATGTTTGTCTTCTGATTTAAAGATCAAGCATTAACACACTGATTATTCATTCATAATGTACAAAATCAGTCATCTTACAGAGGTGGTGGGGCTCAGTGCTGTGCTGCTGCTCTGCCATAGTAACACCCATAAATTGGTCTTCAGCCTGGAATGGAGCACAGCACAATTAGAAAAATAAAGTAATTTTATTCTAAACCACTGCATGGATCTCAACATGATCAAGTGCTATGTGCACTGGGTACCCTGTGAGATTCTACAAGGATTGTTATCTTCTGGTGATAATTCTTCTTTAAAGCAGAACAATTGTATAATGTTTTATATACCCCATTGGGTATTTACTGACAACCATGATCTGAGGCTGAGAGCAAGATTCCTGCCGGGTTTATCTCTCAGGAATTAATTATAGAGGTATTTCCATAAAGAATGCCCTAAGGAACAGTAGCAGTTAGTTGGAATGGCCTATAGATAAATAAAACACAATCATCTTTAAAGCTGGACTGCAGTATAAACTTTTTCTTTTAAATGTGGAATACCTTGGCAAAGTGCACTTTTGACAACATGGGAAGTGAAGAGACTCTCCCAAAAGGTACTTTGACATCACAAAACACCAGACAGAGATTCTAACCTTTTCCTGTGAACTAAAAGTAATTTTATTGCTGTCCTTGATATAGAGATTCTGCGGATATCCTGTCTAGTTCAGGAAGTAAGAAGTATGGACAAAGATGAGAAAAAAACCCACAAAGTTTCAACCCTTTCTTTTAAAAAAAAACTTTGGCTGGAATTGGGTTTTTACGTAAACCGTCCGTTCAATGTCATTCGATATATTGACCACTCGTTTTGGGTTAATTAGATGCACAGTAAATTCCTGGTAAACAAAGGTGTCTGACTCACAATACAAAAAGAAAATATTACACATTTCCACATCTATGTTTTACTGTTAATGAGCGAGTAATAAATCTTGTAGCTGTTAGCTGGGATTTGCATGCTTACCTTGGCTTGTGTCTAGGATGTGCTGAGACGAGACATTTTGGAATGGCTTCTGGAGAGTCAGAGAGAATGGGAAGATAGCGAGATTGGAATGATTTGCACCAAACAAAATTCTAACTTTCAGGCCAGAGCAAGGAGCATCAAAAAGCTCTTGGCATCATCCTTGACTAAAAATGGTTATCGCAGCAGCAGAGGTAAGGCACAGAAGTATGAGCTCCTCTACCAAGCTTTGGTTTTACAGTCATTTAATTCTGCTTATGTAGAATCTTACCATCATTTAGATGCTTTAGCTTGGTCTGGTGTGATGCTTGCATGTAAAGATCAATATATCTGTAGCTTGCATTTAACTTGAAGGTAAACAAAGGCTGTAATTCAGTTGGAGTGCAATTCAATGGACAAAGACTCTCATTAGGCAAAGAAACAATGATATAAGGGGACATGGAAATTAGACAATACAATCTACTGTGCGTCATGGACTGGGCAAAGGCATAAAACCATGTAAAATTATCTTATGGGAGAACTCTGCAGATGTATGAACCACAGACTACTTCTCAGTGTCTGCATATTTGATATTAAAATAGACCTTCACTACCCAGGTCCACTTTAGCTCCCTACAAATCCCCCCCCCCCTTTTATCAGAGAAGGGTTTGCCCTGTTATTTTTGTCTTTCTTCTCTTTGTGTTTCTAACCTCATTCTTTTCTAATTCGTTATCTTTTACTTGTTTCGTTCTCCTCTACGGAGGTGTTTGTTTTAGGATGGGGGTTTATTTTCCCTGTTTTTTCTTTATTTATTAAGCAAACCTGTTTTCTCATAGCTTCGAAATATCTCATACTCAGCTAAGATGCATTGGAATTCTTTTCCTCAACCTATGAGATGGTTGTACAATATTTATACTCTGTTTGTGAAATGTGAACATTTCTCAGCCATTTGTGACTTGTTCTTTAAAATGTTTACTAAAAACGTTTTGAAAGAGAAAAAAAACAGTGGAAGGGGGCTTTCTTGTTTCTTTATTTTATCTTGGTGGCCCTACTCCCACTGCCTATGTAAGAATGACATGTCCTGTTCTGGTAGCCTCCAGGGAGATCCCAGTCACATATCCCAGGAAGCTGCAGGAACAGGGACACACAGCAGCCACAGGGGCAGAAACAAGAAAACTAGATATCTGTCTGATATAAATAAAACACAATCATCTTTAAAGCTGGACTGCAGTATAGACTAGCTGCTGAGGAGACAAATGTGATTTGTAACTCTATGTGCTGTTATTTACAAAGATTTTTTTAAGGATGTCTAATTTTAATTCAGCTGACTGCCACTTGTAACATACTGTATGAACGTTGCTCACAAGCTGAGGTGGGTTGGGAAAGTTTGGTGCTGGGTCGGAAAATGGGTTTAATTTTCTTCTGAAGCATGAAAGGTTTTTGCTTTAATATGTCGTTGCGATTATCTCTGCAGAGCCGATTCCTAGTTGTTCAGACATGAGAGTGACATTTCCCTCAGCATGGAGTGCAGCCCAGATCAGCGGCATGTCTCTGTCCGATTTTGAAGGCTGTCTCAATATAATCACTGAAGATGCTGATTTTTCAGTTGACCAAGCAAAGACTGCTCTGGGAAAAATAAAGCAGGTAAAATGTCCAACCGATTTTAATTATCTACAAGCCTTGAGCTAATCATGTTGAGTACTATTTGAACATTACCAGAGGACAAAGGAGGGAAACAAAGACTATTTAGAAAGCTGATTTAGTACATTTAACGTTTTCAAGCAGAAAGGCAGATTAGACCTGAAGCAATGGAACACAGTTATGTTCCTAAATTACTTTCCTTGGACTATTGGGGGGGGGGCTCATGTTATACAGTGATCGCTCCATGTATTGGTGTTTGTGTTACAGTTGTTTGGCCCAGTGAAGAGTATGAGTCTGGTGCATATTCTGCAGATGGGAAAACTTATCACTCACATGAATGAAAAATACTTAAATGAGATGAATACATCTGATTGGGCAGTCGTGTCTTTTCTGGGCAGAATGAACAGCTGGACCCCTAAACAGGTCTGACATATAAAAAGTAAAAACTGTTTTATGGTGCTGTAAACATCATGGCTGCTTATGATCAATTTATGATGAAGAATTGTGTGCTTTTGTTTATTATTCTCCTCCAATTATCAGACTTCTCTTCAACTGACAATGAACATCCTTATAATCTGAGCTTTTATCTACAGATGAAGACCTTAGTGTCCAACATTCTCAGGGAGCACAAGAAAGGGGCATTAGACTTAGATCTGATGGAACTAACAGCTCTTGGACATCTGATATGTGGTCTGGGAGTAAAGGAATTAAGGAGAATGAATATTCAGGAGTTCAGGTCAGTTTACCCGGATGTATATCTTGGTTGATGAAATGTACCATATTACTTTGTAACAGATATTTATATTTGTTTCTTGCAGCCAGGCCGCCGTATTTGTGGGAACCCTGAAACTAAAGTGTTCTGAACCTCAGCTGGAAACCTTAGTGGATCTAATAACGTCCAACTCAGCATTTGGTGTGGTGAGCCGATGGGGCCCTGAGATCTTTACAGAGATTGGAACACTCGGAGGTGAATCTCTGTGATGAGTGTGATATGAGTGCTCTTGTCTGGTGATCTGGTCCAGTAGCTTAAGCAGCAGGCAAATTTGTGGTATAACAGGCAAGGTTCAGTACACAAGCAGACGGCAGCAGTATAGGAGCAGGGAGAAGCGTTGTCAGTGATTAAGCCAAAGTCAGAAGCCAAAGTATCACGTTTGAAGTGGAAGGCGATAATGGTAGTTGGTAAATCAACAGTCAAGGGTCGGTACACGAGTAGCAGTATGAGAATGATGTTGTATCACAGTAAGAGCAGGAAGTGAGATAAGTAAGCAGGAAGCGAGATATTGGCAGGAGCACAATAATCTGGAAGTACAGATGCATGGCTTAACCTCTCTGGCGGTCTGATTATGCAGGATTTTAGCATGCCAAAGCGGTACTTTGTTTTTCATGGCAATTTGTTGTTTTATATTGTATGCCTGTAGTTCTTAGTAAATCTTAGGAATAACTCACCTAAATCTGTCCAAACGAGTGCCGTATGACATCCGGGGTATGGTCAAGTTTGAAACACGAAATCATAAATTATAATAATAATTTATGGCTATCATTTTGGCTATCATTACACCACTGGGCCAGGGTATGATTGGGTGTCATCAGGGCAGAAAGTGAGAGGAAATCTCCTTAAAGCAAAAAACAAAACAAAAAACTCATAGAAGTTCACGTGTTGCATTGCGTACGTACATTGTGTGTTGTCATGAGGTAACGTGCATTGCGTTAAGGCAGACCTTTTATTTCGAATGGGCTACCACCACACAGGAACAGACCAAAAAATGGACATGCAGCATTTTTACAGATGTAACATACCCAATGCACAATAGTGCATTACTGTGCATTGGAGTATGCTGTAATGCATGTCTGTCAGTGCCACATTGACTTAGTGCTTTATAGGCGCTAGTATCAGTAATAGTTTTGACTGGAATTGGCCAAATCCAGGCTGATCACTAATTGTAACATGCCATTCATGCAAAGTCACTGATAGGTCCACTTTAACGTTATCTTTTGTCGATTTTAGCTGGTCTTCCGGACATTGTGCTATCTTCATTGATAAGAGATCAGATTCAAGGATTAACGCCTGACGCAATATCCCTCATTCCAGCACCAAAGTTTGCTGTAAGTAAATGTACTGAATAATTCATATTAATAAAAGGCAATTGTAACCTTTTTGTTTAACTAATGATTTCTGTAAAAATTAGAGAGGTTTCAATTCTGTTATTAGTTTGCATGAAATCTCCAGAGATTTGGAGGTTGCCATTGCTGGCCTAACCTTCTGGAAATGCTAATTGCCTGGCTGTTCCGCTGATCCGATGGCTTCAGTTTTTCCTGATTCACCACTGAGAATAAGTATGAAGATCCTTAGTAATGCCTTCAATTTTTAAGACTTTCTAATCTGCATGCATGCTGCAATTTAGTGACTGAGAAAGTAGTGAAGACAAAAACAGACGAGCAGTTAGCATTCTCAGAACGCCAGCAATATTAGCCTTTAGTATTTCTCATAGTATTTCCACATATTAGCCCCCGGGGCGCATACGTGCAAAAAAGACGATTGCGCCCATTACGCCGCACATGTTACATATCGCCGCGAACGTTGCAGTGAGAGCAATAAGTTTAGGTCCATCAATCACTGATAACACTAAACTGATGAGCGGTAAAAACGTTTAAAGTGTCGCCTATGGCCAATTTTGGTTGCCGTCGTTTTCTGCGATGTCGCGGGTGCGCGCAATTTTAAAGCTTGACATGTTTGGTGTCTATTTAACCGACGTGACCTGATCTTTTATATTTGACCAAAAAACTGGGTAATAATAAATGTTTCCTAACATAATGTTACAAAAAACGTTTTTATTTCAAAATTTTCAATAATTTTTCCTAATTATAATAAAAAATAAAACCCATAGTGGTGATTAAAGACCACCAAAAGAAAGCTCTATCTGTCCCCAAAAAATGGTATAAAATTCATTTCAGTACAGCGTTGCATGACGGAATAAACGTCAGTCAAAGTATCGCAGCGCTGAATACTGAAAAATGGCCTGGTCCGGGAAGGGGGTCTAAACACCTGGTCTTGAAGTGGTTAAAGGTAAGCTATAGCCCAGTTTTACTGAGAACATACTGAATTTAGTTTTTTTGTAAATTCTTGAAGTTTTTGTATATTTTCAAATACAAAGCATAAGATGCAGCAATACAGAAACAGAAGAATCCACAACCTACTAGCAAACAACATTAGGTACAAGGAGTCCAACCCAAACTCAGATGAAATTTGCATACAAATGGTTACTTCAGGCACAAAGCATTCCACAAAGAATTAAACTATTTCTCAAATATTTTAGGGACCTTACCCTTTCTGTTAAAGCAACCTTATACCTTGGAGGTCTTGCCCAAAAACCAAGAAGAGGGCAATAACTAGTCACCTGTATTGCCTCTAAGTTCCCTGCAGCTGATCTTTTTCACATTATTGACTTAACATGCCTTGTTCTACACTGTGCCTCAGTGGGGAGGCAGCAATCTCGATAGAGGAACAAGGCTTTGTTTTCTCATATCACAGCTGCCTTTCTTATGGTTGGTGGGGTAATAATTAAGAAGCAGAACATGCACATATATCAAGATCACAGAATGAGTGAAGCAGAAGAAGGGAGATGCTTGCATGGCAGCTCCTCAGGTGCAGCTTCCTCTCCAGCAAAGCAGTGTAAGAGTGCAGCAAGCAGTGGTGATCTTATAAAACCTCACTTCAAAACTCATAAGTAGCAGTCACAGGCAGAGGTGCCTTAGATGATCTTACACTGCAAAGGTGCAGCTGCGAGGTTCAAGGCATAGTAAGCACACTGCTCTTTTTCAGGTGGAAGTAAAGACATTTTTCAGGGTACTGCTTAAGCTCAATTAACACTTCTAGATATCACCTGTAAGATAATAAACCTTCACTTTTTGAGTTCAGGTCCATGTTAAGTGCTACATGTAATGGCATGCCAGTCAAGGAAGGAAAACAAATCTACATGGCAGGTATAAGTGGCAATACTCCCTGACCGTTTTTGTTGCATCATTCTTCAGATGCTGAATTCAGTGTGAGATATTCATTAAGCATCAAGAGAAATGTCAGTTATTGTCAAAATAGGGCTGCAGTCAAATAGCAACCTCTCGCTACCTTGACAGCCCTTCTCCATTGAATTCATGAACAGTGAAGGACTTACCTATCCTGATGTAAATTATGCATCAGGCTCCCTTTGTCTGCAGAGCACTTGACCAATGCCATGACACTGGTCATATAGGGGTTGATTTACTAAAGGCAAATAGTCTGTTCACTTTGCAAGGTAATTTGTACCTTGCAAGGGAAGCTTCCCCTTAGGTTGGTGAATGTGGTGAAATTTCACTTTGCAAAGAATACCTAATCATGTGTAAGGAAAATAAAAGAGTATTTTTTCATGATTGGGTGATAGAAGTCAGCAGAGCATCACCTTAATCACTAAACTAAGAAAAAACGTCCCCTGCAAAGTGCAAATTTCTTTGCAAAGTGAAACGCTTATTTGCCTATTTGCCTTTAGTAAATCAACCCCATAGTGTCTGCAAATACATTTAGCCAGCATTAGCCAATCAGCTCCTTACGTCTCCCGGAAGTGACCAAACAACTGGTTGCTGAAGGCAGCAACATTTGCCACAGGACAGTTATTTCAAATCATCTTTCATATTCGCTTAAAAGAGCATTATTTTCAGGATAGCTTAGGGTTGTCATCTGAGTACAAGTCCACTTCAGCATTTGAAAATGCTATGGCGATATGTGATTTTTCATCTGGATATGATGTCCCTTTAAGCAACCTTGCAAGTAAAAATAAATAAATACATAAATAAATAAATGAATACATACATACTGTACATACACACATAACCAGTGATCCTATTTAAACCTTAGTAAAACAAAAAAAAAGTGCAAAGTAAAAAAAAGAAGCCTTTTTCATTTGTAAATGACTGCTATGCTTTGTAATAAAAACAAAATGTATGTTTTTTTAAACACAGAAGAATATATAATAATGGTCAAACTAGAAAAAAAAACATTTTATTTTGTTTCAACTTCAAATATAAAATATTTGTTGCAAGTTAATATTGGCTAATAAATAAATAAATTAAATATATGTATTAAGTAAACTTCCAGTTATATGGCACCCATGGGGATCGGTTGGTGCCAGATAACTGTAGTTTCTGTTTGATTGAGACTTAATAGTAACTCTCAAGCAACCACCTCGTGGCGCCTCCCCCCTTCCCTCCGCAGCCCCATTCACTTGCCGGTTATCTTTCGCAGCCAACAGGTGGATTTCCGTAGCTGGGAACAATAGCCAGCCTGCTATTGGCTATTGCAATTTGAAATAGCCAATAGCAGTCTGGCTATTGAAACCCATTGTTTACATTCTGCTGCTGACTGAGGAATCTGGCCCCTGGCTGTCAGCAAAATGTAAAAAATGAATTTAGTTAGCAACTAAATAAATGTAGTTGCTAACAACATTTTTTAGTCTCCCCATTTTTATCTCACAACAGCAAAAAAAAATAGAAAAAATATCCTTGATTTTTTTGCCAGTTGCTTGAGAGTGCCGGTTGCTTGAATGCCGGATAATGGGGAGTTTACTGTATTTCATTATATGAAGTATTCACAAAGTTATCACTGACTCGATAGGTCAAAAGCTGAAATGTAAAAAAGTTGCTCTGGTCCACAAGGGGTATACATGTGCAGGAACTGAACTGGTAAAGGTTTGTGATGGGCTGAACACCCCCGTGTTTGGTTCGCATTCGAACACCCGAACGCCGAAAAGTTCTAATACGAACTCGAACGTAATGCAAGTCAATGGGGGTCGAACGTTGGAAAATGAAGGTCCCCTTTAAGAGGGCTTATATGCAAGTTATTGGCCATCAAAGGTGTATGGGATTAGGAAGAGTCTGGCTTAAATGGTCAGAGATTGTCCCGTTCAGGTTCAGCCTCTCCTGGACGGATGGCCGCCGGTCGGGCAGTAAAACTGCCTTATGGTGGGCGCCCATGGTGCTGGGCAGGATCATGGCAGACAGGGCTGCTTATTTCTAGTACCTGGTGGGCCAGCAGAGCGCCTGTGTCCGGCTGAGGGCATCGGCGGTGTGAGGAGAGCGGCGATGGCACGGCTGCACGAGGGTTGACTCCTCCCTCGGCGTCTGACGTCATTCCCGGCGCCTCCGCGATTGGCGGCCGGGAAGGAGGGGGCGGGCCGTTTTCTCCTGGGCATCTACAGCGTCGAGCGGCATCCCTCGTTGCCTAGCAACGTCTTTTCTTTTAAATTGAAACTGGGAGAGCAGGGGAAGCATGTGCTGGCTGTTCGGCTGATCAGTGCTGCTGCCTGGATTGGGTGAGTCCTTCTATGCTGCTTCTGAGGGAGTAAGGGGGGAGGCTGAGGTGTTGTACTGGAGGTTAGATCTCTCTGTCTCTCTCTCTCTCTCTGTCCCATGCTCTTAGATTGCCATTTTGAATCTTCGTGTCATTTCAATTGAGCCCACCAGGGGGAGCACCTATAACATGGAAAGGTATGAATTTTTTTTTTTGAATTCTAAAAAAAAAAAAAGAGAGCTTTCTGCAACTATGGATGTTTGTATTGCAGTGGAAGGAGCCTGCAAAGAGACCCTGCTTTACCCTCGGATGAGGCACATAGCCAGGAGGAGTTTACCCGCCCTAGCGGGCATACATCTAAGAAGCATAAATTTAAAAAACATCACCGCGCTCATTCTTCACCCAGGAGGGACAATTCATCCAGGGATCGGGAGTCCTCCCGAGACCCCGGCTCAAGGGCGATCCTCCACTCATACCTGTTAGTCATGCAGCGCAAGAGCACTGCCCAACAAACGGCTCCGTAGAGACTGCCTTAAAGAGGTAGCGCAGGATAAGCACCATGAGGTAAAAGAGGTGCGTTCTTATATTCAAAAGGCCGTTTCCCAGAGTATGCGGGAGTTCAGCCACTCCAGGCCTATAACCTCAAGGTGAAGGTTGTCTAGTGCCTCAGAGGAGGAGGGGGAGCTCTCATCGGGCCAGACGGGTTATCCATCCTCAGCGGAAGATACGGTCAATGGGCCGGAGGAACCGGCGTATACATTTGATTTCGCCCAGGTGCCAGTTCTGGTGCAGGCGGGGAAAGAAGCAATTGGGTGGGAGGAGCAGTCCTCGACTCCCCCGAAGAAGCTCATGAAGTACTTTCCAGAATTAAAAAGGGATTTGCCTACTTTTCCCTTTATGTTCGAGATTAAGGAACTTATCGAGGAGGAGTGAGCAAGAGCGGACAGGCGACAGACCTTCTCTAATAGGGTAGCAAAGCTTTATCCCTTTAAGACAAGTGACGTGGAGCTCTTGGAGTTGGTTCCCAAGGTTGACGCGGCTTTGCAACGCTTGGCCAGACATATTGCTTTGCCCTTGGATGACTCGGTCTCTTTCCGTGACCCCATGGATCGAAGGTTGGAGTCAGACTTAAAGAGGCTCTTTCAGGTCTCGGGTGCGGCATGTAAGTCAGCAGTCTCCTTGACTTTGGTTTCATGCACTATTCGGTCTTGGGTGTCGCGCTTGTAAGTACGATGCAACCCGGAGGAAGATATTCCCGAATTGTCCCTGTTGTTTGGTAATCTGAGGTTGGCGGCAGATTTCGTGGCGGAGGCAGCGGTGGACCAAATTAAGCTGGAGGCCAGGGCCATGTTGCATTCTGTGACAGCAAGAAGAGACCTGTGGCTTAGGCAATGGACTGCGGATGCGGCATCTAAGCAGAGTCTTTGCCTAATTCCGTTTTCTGGAAAACTCCTTTTCGGTAAAACCCTGGAGGAGGCGATAAAATGGGTGTCGGGTGATTACTGCCCCAGGATAGACGCAGACCGTGCCAGTCGTTTCGTTCTGGTCGTTTTTCACGAGACAAGTTTAAGGATGCAAGATCCTATAGGCCAGGGAAGGAGTTTTTTCGTCCCTCCTGGAGGTCGGGTCAGAATTCCTTCTCCAAGTCGTCAAGAGGAAAGGGCCCAGCGGGGGCCAAGCAGGGTGAGAAGACTTTGTGAAAGCTTGCCCGCCCGTTCAGGTCCGGTGGGAGCAAGGCTTTCTCTCTTCAAGGCTGTATGGGCGGACAGCATTCCCGACAGATGGATCCTGGACATCATCCAAAGGGGTTATCAGATCGAATTTGCAAGAAGACCTCCCTTGTCCGTCTTGGTCCAGACAAGAATACCATCCTCTCAGGTGAAATGGAATTGTTTGCGGGCCTATATAATCGAATTGCTGCACTCTCAGGCCATAGTTCCGGTTCCGGTGGCAGAAAGAGGCCTAGGGGTGTACTCCCCCTTGTTTTTGGTGAGGAAAGCTTCGGGAAAGTTTCGACCGGTGCTGGACTTGAAGTTCTTGAACACGTTTGTCAAACCTTTGCTGTTCAGGATGGAGTCCCTGGGTACCATTCTGGCCTTGGTGAAAGCCTGCCACTGGATGGTCTCTATAGACCTGGCCGATGCCTACCTGCATGTTCCAATATTTTTGGGGCATCAGTGTTTCCTACGCTTTGCAGTGGGCGACAGTCACTTCCAATTTCGCTGCCTTCCTTTTGGCCTGCCCACGGCCCCAAGGAGCTTTTCCAAAGTTCTGTCGGCCCACATAGCCCTTCTGCGAATATCAGGAATCCAGATTTATCATTATCTGGACGACCTACTACTTCTCGCCTCCTCCGCCAGTCAAGCTTGCAGACATCGAGATCAGGTGCTCCATTCCCTGGCGAAATTTGGATGGCTGGTAAACACAGAGAAAAGTTCTTTGATCCCATCCCAGAGTCTCAAATACCTAGGAATTCGGTTCGACACTTCAATTTTGAGAGTTTTTCTTCCCCGGAGGAAAATTTCACGGGTCCAGGAACAAGCCCGGGCACTCAGACGAACTCCGCAACTTTCGGCAAGGCAGGCTATGAGTTTTTTAGGCCTCCTGGAGTTGATGGTACCGGTGGTACCTTGGGCGAGATGGCACAAAAGGCGGTTCCAGGCGAATTTTTTGGATCAGTGGGATCACTTGTCCCTTACCCAGCAGATTCATCTTCCCCCAGCAGTTCGGGATCCCTTGTCCCTTCCCCAGCAGATTCGTCTCCCCCCGGCAGTTCGCCTGTCTCTAGCCTGGTGGACAGATGCTTCCAACCTTTCACCCGGCAAGCCTCTGGGAGAAGTGGACTGGCTGATTGTCACTACCGAGGCCAGCTGCAAAGGCTGGGGAGCAGTGTGCGGGCAGCACACAGTGCAAGCTCCATGGGTGGGGCAAGTCCCGGCAAGTTCCAATCTTCTGGAATTGGCGGCAATTCGGGAGGCCCTAGTAGCATTCGCCCCTATCCTTCGGCAGCGGCCTGTCAAGGTAATGTCGGACAACAAAACTGTGGTGGCCTATGTTTCCAATCAAGGGGGCACCAGGAGCTGGCAGCTGCTGAAGATTTCATCCCAGATCTTTCTGTGGGTGGAGAACAACCTTCAGGACCTGACGGCTTGTTACCTTCCGGGGTCCGAGAATATCGAGGCGGAGGCACTGAGTCGGAGGCTGCTAGACCACAACGAATGGGCCCTGAGCCATTCTGTTCTGACTCCGATTTTTGATCTGTGGGGTCTAATGGACATCGATCTTATGGCCACGGCGGAAACCCGCAGGCTTCCAAGATTCTTCTCTCGCCCATACGACCACAGGGCGCTAGCGCAGGATGCACTGGCGCAAAGGTGGGACTTCCACTTAGTGTACGTCTTTCCACCGTTTTGCATGATCCTGAGGGTACTTCTCAAGATTCAGAGGGAGCAAGTAGACGCAATTGCGATACTTCCGTTTTGGCCAAGACGTCCTTGGTTCCCGCTGTTGTGGCAGATGAAGATACTCGACCCACTCCCTCTCCCGATGAACTCAGATCTTCTGGAACAGGGAGGATTCTGCCACGCGAGCCTGGCCGCTTACATCTTATGGCCTTGAGGCTGAAAGGCATCGGTTAGAGGGCTTGCGGATCTCGGAGTCAGTGATTCAGACCCTCCTGCAGGCTAGGAAGGGTTCGACTAACACAACATATTCCCGAGTGTGGACCAGATTTATCGATATGGCAAAGAAACATGGTTTCGAACCTTCGGATCCTCCAGTGGGCAGGATCTTGGAATTCCTGCAGCAGGGATTAGATGGGGGGTTAGCCTTCAACACCCTGAAGGTACACGTGTCAGCACTTACAGCCATGACAGGAAGGAAGTGGTCGGCTGATCCTTTGATAGTGCAGTTCCTAAAGGCAGTAGGGAAGATTCGTCCACCTCGAAAAGTGTTCTTTCCTAAATGGGATCTCCCGTTGGTGCTAAAAAGCCTTCTTCAGGGGCCGTTTGATCCTGTCCAATCCTGCTCTCAGTGGCATCTTACACTGAGGATGACATTCTTGCTGGCCATTGCTTCAGCGCGGAGGGTTTCAGAGTTGCACGCTCTGTCCATGGAGGAGCCGTTCTTAGTTCAACTTCCTAACAGTATCCTGCTGAGGCCGGTACCGTCATTCCTTCCGAAGGTGTCGTCTAGTTTCCATGTGAATTGGGAGATTGAGCTCTCCACATTTCCTACCTCGGAAATCTCGGAGGTGGATGACTTGCAGTGGAAGAAGTTGGACCTGGTGGAAAATCTTTCCACGTACTTGCAAAGGACCGCGTCTTTTAGGAAGGACAAGAATTTGTTCATTTTTCCAAGCGGCTCAAAGAAGGGTTTGTGCGGCCTCTCCGAGGATTCTTTCATCATGGATAGTGAAGGCCATTTCGTTGGCGTACAGGGTCGCAGGTCTTTCCCCTCCCCATGACCTAAAGGCTCATTCCACAAGGGCGATGGCTGCTTCCTGGGCAACCTATGCCAGGGTGCCGGTGGATATCATCTGCAGAGCGGCAAGCTGGAACACGCCGAACACATTTATGCGACACTATAAGCTGGATGTTAGATTTGGGGCTGAAGTAGCAGTTCTTTCAGCTGCTCTTTCTAATTCAATTGATATGGCAGTTATGCTCTGGTGTATGAACCACCCAAGGTACCGAAGGTAAGTATACAATTTTCCGTTATATATAACTAACTCTGCTATAACTCTCTATAACTCTGCTATAACTCTCTATAACTCTGCTATAACTCTCTATAACTCTGCTATAACTCTCTATAACTCTTTTATAACTCTGCTATAACTCTATAACTCTGCTATAACTCTCTATAACTCTCTATAACTCTGCTATAACTCTCTATAACTCTTTTATAACTCTGCTATAACGCTCTATAACTCTGCTATAACTCTCTGTAACTCTGCTATAACTCTGCTATCACTCTCTATAAATATAACTCTGCTATAACTCTCTATAACTCTGCTATAACTCTCTATAACTCTTTTATAACTCTGCTATAACTCTATAACTCTGCTATAACTCTCTATAACTCTCTATAACTCTGCTATAACTCTCTATAACTCTTTTATAACTCTGCTATAACGCTCTATAACTCTGCTATAACTCTCTGTAACTCTGCTATAACTCTGCTATCACTCTCTATAACTTTGCTATAACTCTCAATAAATCTGCTATCACTAACTCAATAGAACTCTATCTGTTTAACTCCTGCAACACACTACATAGGGCCGCGGTGTCAGCTGCCTTATATACTGTAGTGTCCTGCAGGGACTTAGCTGTGAGCCATGATTGGGTAAAGTCATCATGACTTTGCCCAGTCATGGCTCCAAATGTGTACTGAGCCTTGATTGGCACAGACTTGCACCTGACCTGTGGTCAGGTGCAAGACTGTAGCCAATGACAGTTTCAGAGGGCGCAGTGCGATGTGGGATGTTCCGCGGTCGAACAGACTGCGAACATCCCGCAAAGTTCGGCGCACGTTCGAACAGCCTACGTTCGAATCAAACTTATGTTCGATTCAAACAGGCAGCCCATCACTAGTAAAGATCACCTTCCATTTATGGGGGGCCCTGTGATTTATAGTTATACCCTCATAAATACTATTTTCTTTCCTATATTCATTGAATTGAGACTATACGCTATAATAAGATGGTTGTCTTCACAGGTTGTCTTCAGCCCAGCTCAGCTCTCCTCCTTCACCAGTGATCAGGCCATGGCAGTCACTCCTGAGCAGTATGAGCATCTCAGCAACCAGCAACGTCAGGCCATCTCTAGCGCTCAGTATGAAGGGAATGATCACCAGGACCCTCGCGGTAAAGTACCATTTTACTTCTATATTGTGGTACATAAGGCTGACTCTGGTTCTAAGTTGTTCTTGGTCTGGTAAAAATGTATGGCCCCAAATCTACAGAATAACTAAGTGCAGTGTCTTTACAGATGTATGTTTTTCTTTTCCACAGGAGAGAACAACCTGGGATCAATTGTTGTCTGGAATCCTGCTATTCATGTCATGGCGCTGCTCCCATTCCTTCTCTGAGCTCCAGTATTCCAGCCTAGTTGATTGGCTGATTAGAAAATGTTTTTGTAAAACATTGCTTATAAATCCCACTTGGATTTTTAATAAAATCATACCGCTGAAAAATATATATGACTTCCTTTTCTGAGGGTTTTCCATTCTTATAAAAATAACCGTCAAGGGAAAATATCATGGGGTTCATTCAGTAAGTGATACAAGATGGAAGATCACAATCTGAGGTTTAGGTGAGTATAACTTTTATTTTTTTGTTTGTCACCTAGACAAAAAGGAGCAGTTATCCCTTGCAGTATGGGGGTAGCCCCACTGCAAGGGTTAATAAAAGTTTTTTCCTGGAGTTCTTCTTTAAGTACACATTAAGAAGAGCAGAAAATAAGTCATGAACAATGGAAACTTTTAATATCTAAAGTTAATCCACAAAGTTTTTTTTTAAAGTTTAGACATGGGGGAAAGGTTAGACCATCTGTCAGGTTTTTGTAGTTGAAGATAGCCATCAGGTGGAGGTAAATACCACAGGGAGATGTAAATTACAGACATTGACACCTCATAGAACTTCGGTCAATAAGCCAATGTTTCAGGTGCATGCAGGGTCCCTTCCTCAAGGTGACACGGCGTCAATGTATTGCCTTGAGGAAGGGACCCTGGGTGGCCCTGAAACATTGGCTTATTGACCTATGTGACTTATCTCCTGCTGACTTATCTTTAAATACCTGAGATTTTGCACAGCACCATCCGCTGCAGTCACTATGAGCAACTCTCTTACTAGTGGTCACCAGTGGCGTCACAAGCAGAGTGCGAGGGATGTGACACCAACAGAGGGGCTGACACCAAAATGACTGGCAGTCAAATTGGTGTCACCCCCTCTGAAAAGTCGGGCACTAGGTCATGGACCAAGGGCCTGACAGCTGCACTAGAGAGGAGGGGACTCGGCAGCATTCCTTATTCCGCCAGATGAACATCCCCTCCTCTCTCTACCGGCGTCCATCACCAAGATGGCCCCGGCAGTTAAGCGTGCATGATGTCATTACGCGCGTGTGTGATGATGTCCCAGTGGGTATACTCGGCGGCCGCTCCAGGTGATACCCAGCCTGGGGGTGCCTCTGCGGGTCACAACTCTGTATTGTGTGCTGCTGGTATCTACATAAACTCAACTTTTTATAGTTGTCCGTGCCCACCTTTTGGTTCCCTTCTTGCTTAAAGGGGGTTGGAGGAGCATGAAAGTGACATCAATAAATATCATATTCTGTAGCAGAGTGAGGAGAAGATTAGAACATCTGTGAGATTTGTATTACTGTTACTGTCCCCTTTACCTCATTTATTCCAAAATGGGGTCACAACACATTCCTGAGAGAGGTTCTAGATCTTCTCTACAGCAAAAAAATACGTTTTTGCTGCAGTCAGGTTTTAAATATTCATTTTGAGTGACATAAAAGTTGTTTCACATTTATACAATATTTATTTTTGTGAATTTAATATTTTGATGGGGAAATTAATAGGGTCAAATTACCAATATATATGATTTACATCACTAGAATTTTCTCATGAAATATTTAATTCACAAAACATAAATATTGCATAGCTGAGCTGTGGGACTGGTAATTTGTTGCATTAAATAACGATTTATATATGGGAAGTTTCTGTTTCTTATAAATTTGTATTTACCGCCACCTCAAATGCTCCTTTTTTGAGTAAATCTGGTAAATAGCAGAGGTGGTTGTAAATACCAGACATGGGCACTTAATAGAGCTTCACAATATAAACCAGTAAAAAATATGTGATATTTGAGTGAAAGATAACCTGTGCAATAATCTTTTGTGAATTGATTTTTGCATACATTTTAACTGCAGGCAGAATAAAAGTTAATCCTTGAAGTGGGGCTGTGTTTTTTTTATTTTAGACCCTAGACCAAAACAGCAGAATGAAAATGAACCTTTGCAGTGGAACTGCCCCTGCACTCCAAAGGTTAATTTGTTTTGTAATGACAATCTACAAACACACACTTCTATATAATTGCAGGATTTTTATCATTTGCGTACCTTATTTTTCTCTTCTACGCCATCATTCTCACAGTGGCCATTTTAACTAAGGGCAGACTAATATGGCTTTCCTGGAACGCTGGCACATATGACTAGAACATGTAACCATGCTGATCACCTCAGGGGAGGAAAATTACTGTCTCTGAGATCTCATGAGATTACAGATGAGATTTCCAGCAATGCTCTGCTGTTGTAGCCTTCCCAGGATGCAACACTTGGGCACATTACATCATTTGTGCCAAAGTGGACCAGGAAGTGGAAAAAAAGACATAGTGAGTAAAATAAATATATGTTTGTTTAACTAATGAATGTAAGATGATTTCATATGATCATGCAGAGCAGTATGCTGATGGGATTGAAATGGGGTAAATGTCCACTTTAAATTAACTTATAATATGGTAAAATACAGCCAGTGAAACAAATCCAAAAGCGCTAAAGTTGACCAACAGAGGAAATTGGTGCAATCGAGGTTGACTAGGGGTGCTGCCCCACTTCAGCTTGGGAAGCTGCAACACTATGGGAAAAGGGAAAAGAGGAGGGCGCCCACCCTAGTTTAGAAGGTTTTTTAATAACACGAATAAAAAGAGCAGGGTAAAAACATACTCACAAACGTAGATCAATGAAAGCTTAGAAAACAAGCTTAAGCAATATCTGTAAAACGGCTGCACAGATGCCTGTGTGTCAGCACGGGACTCCTTTGATGACGCGTTTCCGGGGCCCCCTTCGTCAGAACATAACCATTGCCTCACTCATACAGCTTTATAAAGGAAGGTGTGTTTGATGCAGACCAATGAGCAAAGCTCTAAGGTATAAGGACCCGCCCATGTGGGCGGCGGCAGATTGTCATAACTGAATACATCCATTCTTGCGGCTGACTCCACTCAAGTGGGTGGAACGCCGAAGAGCCAATCGGCGGCCTCTTGGTGATGTCCGGCCCTGACACTCTCACACACTGTGCTCGCCGTCCAATCAGCAGACAGAACGATCGAGCCAGCCAGCATGAATTTGCTGTGTGAGAACGGGGAATGAGAGACAAGTGAAGCATAACTCCGGGCTCTGGACTTGTATATACAGAATGGAACTGTAGAATATCAAAAGCTGTATGTGTGGGACTAAGGACCTAGACATAAATATGCTAAAGTCTGCTAAAAATACAAGAAATATTGGAACATGATATTAAAAATATATATATATATATATATAAAAAAGTGCGTTAATTACTCTTATAGCAAGTAGCTAGATTAGTGATCAATATAAAAAACATAATTGGCAGCTGAGTGCTCATAAAATCACAATGAAGGATATATGCATGAATGACAAAAAGATAACAAAAAAATGGGAAAAACAAAGTAATGTTGAATGAGATCACAGTGTGCCAATGAGATAATATTCAACTCTCAGGACTATGACCTATAAGTCACAGGCTCAAACTATATAAAATGCAAGCCGCCAAATGAGAAATATGAAAAAATGGATGAAAATATGAATTAAAACATGAGTAAAAGCATGAGTAAAATTGTAAGGTTTCCAACTAGATGTGGACAAGGAAGATCTCTCTTAATTGTTATTTGTCCTAGGGGAACATAGGATTTGTCATAAATGGATACTGTTTACATGAAGATGACACTAGAGGCAAACTTGTTTGCATGAAAAAGGGGGGGAGGAGCTGCAATGGAATTAGAGTGTGGGAAATGTTTGGCCATATAGGCTGCTAGGTCGTCTAGCGATAATTGAGGCTTTCTTAAGGAATTATAATGAAGAAGCTATTTTGAGTCCCTCATTGAGACCATTGGGCTGGAAACTATTGAGGGAGTAGATCCAAAAAGCCTCCCTCTGGCACAGCCTCTTGAATCTAATCCCCTCATCTATATTTTCTGGAATAGCCTCAATGCCAAATACCCTCAAACCTGATGGGTCAGATTTGTGTGATTTTAGAAAATGTCTGGGGACAGAATGGTCGTCAGCCTTTTTCAAAATCTTCCTTTTATGCTCACCAAATCTAGTTCTCAAGGTTCTAGATGTGCGTCCTAGATACAATTTCCCACACGGGCAGAGAATACCATAGATAACATACTGTGTAGCACAGTTGATGACATTTTTGATGGGATAACTCTTGCCTGATGAGTTGGACACTTCTTTTTTTCTATGCCAGAAAAAGGGGCAAGCCCCACAATTAGCTACATTACACCTGAAACATCCTACCTGACCGAATAGGCCTTTAATTCCATGAGACATATTAATGGATTTTAGTTTGTTGGGGGCCAGAACGCTACGAAGGTCTTTGAGCTTTTTAAAAATTACATTCGGGCGTCTTGGGAGAGAATTTTTTTAAATAGTGTCCTCTTCCAAGACACTCCAGTGCTTCTTTAAGATTTTAGAAATATGGAAAGCTCCATCGTTATATTGTGTGCAGAAGCTCAATTTGTAATCATCTCTATGTTTTCTTTTACTCTTAGGCATAGGTCTGGAGTGCTTATCAAAGGACATCATAGCCCTTTTCTATACATTTTTTAGTTAGCTCTGTCCCTAAAGTCTTATAATCCGACTCCAAAGTGCACGTGCGTCTCAATCGGCCGAATTGGCCATCAGGTACATTAGAAACCCATCTAGGATGGTGGTTGCTCTTAGCATGCAAGAATGAATTTCCTGCTGTGGGTTTAAAATGTGTCTTCGAGATTACTCGGCCTATTTGATCCGTGCCTAACTCTAAGTCTAAAAATATCAAGCTTGTGGCATCGATGACATGTGTAAATTCTAGTTTAAACGGGTTCATTTTGCAGTGCTCTAGGAATCCAGAAAACTCCTCCTGTGTGCCATCCCAAATCATAATTATATCGTTAATATATCTGGCATAAAGTACTAATTTAGATCCAAAAGGATTATTAGTCCAGATAAATTGTTCCTCCCAATATCCCATAAAAAGGTTAGCGTAACTAGGAGCGAATCTTGCCCCCATAGCTGTACCTTTCAGCTGAATAGTAAAATACAGCATAGTATTACACTGAAGAAAGGAGGTGTCCTTTTTGTGTTCTAGCCAATGTGATATTTCTATGAAGCTGGTGAAAGGTAAAGACATGTGATAACGTTTTGTCATTGATCCCTACTGTGAGGTAAAATAACAAATGCTAATAAAATAGCCTCAGACAGCTTTGTGAAATGACCCTTCTATTATTCATGAAAGGAGTCAATAGCACTGTACAATATAAAATGGATACTTCTGTATGGCAGGACATTGATTGGTTCTGATACAGTTAGGAGATAAACGGGTTTGTCCTGAAATGTAATTGTCAGCCCTATAGTGTTTTAGGAGTAAACTGTAGCAACCAATAAGCAATTTTCTTTCATTGTTCTGTTAAAATATCAAATCTGATTGGTTATTATGGGTTGCTGCACATATCTTCACACTTTTAAATAAGGTTATTAAATCTTATTTTGTATTTCTAAATAGGTTTATTCACCTCCTTTTCAACCCATTCTAAATTATAAGTCTAAATGAGAAAACATTCCTATAGTCTATTTTTATATTTTATTTTAGGATTGAGATGAGATGATATTTTAAGGTTGAGATGTTCCAGGTTTAGATGCTAATTGAAAACAAATTTGACTTCTTATAATTATATATTCTAGAAGCAGGTCTAGCCTAAGCACACAGCCCACACATTCATTTTATTGATAATCTCCCAGCTAGAGAAGCACTTAGCTTCATACATCCCTCAAGTACATAACTCAAGTGGGAAAAAAGGATGTTTAGAATCTTTGCTCACATTACCTCACGTCTGAGAGGAACTGGCTTGCTTTTTGTGTCACTGCATAAGCAGCTTTTGTGGCTACCATTCCTGGGCCTGGCTACATCTCTTCGACAGACTGAAGCCAACACATTAAAAGAACTCATAGAGTCCCCGCTGTGAGGGAAGCCTGACGAGGGAGAATTATTCTTTAGGAAACATCTGTGACCCTTCATTGTTAATGCTTTGGCACAGACTAGTGACCTTTAGGTCAGAGGAGACCTTATTCTCAAAAAGATGAATTTACTAGTCCTATAGGGCCCTGTTGTGTGTAGGCATATGATTCTATGGAATTGGCCAATAAATATTATCACTTTAAAGTGACACTAAACTCATGAGTTAAATCTTACAAATGCCCTAAAGTACCTTATATATTAACAAAAATGTATCTAATTTGTGTATCACTCGACTGTAGATCCTCAAATCATCTCTGAATTGGTGCAGTCACTGTCCTTTCTAATGAAGGGTGGCTACTTTTGTTCCGTATGGTCCCTGTGTGTGTTGTAAAGTAGCCACCACTACAAGCTCCCTCCTGTGATGGACTACAATCGCAATACAAATTAGTAAACTAAACATGAGATTGTAATCCATGACCGAAGTCTCCTTGGAGTGGTGGCTACTTTACAACACACACAGGGAGTGATACACAAATAAGATATATTTTTGTTAATATACTTTAATGCATTTTTAAGATTTAACTCCTGAGCTTGGTGCCACTTTAACAGTGATGACTAACATGGCAAAAGTTTCTAACCTTTTTAACCTTTTCTAAAATATCTCTGGTATCACATGTCTGGTATTACTACAGTTATTCAGTTCAAAACTATTGGTGGCTTATATTTAATCATAGGGAATTTAGTTAAAATATCCTTTAGGATCCAAAGTGTTTTTTAACAAAATAAATATATTCTAGAAAGAACAGAAAGGTGTGGTAAATACTGTACATGTTAGAGTAAATGAAAACACAAACCCTTTATAATGGTCTCTTGTTAAGTGACCAAAGCTAGTCAACTAGCAGTCTACACTGTGAAGTGCAATAGTTTACTCACTCATTGTTGAGTCATTGATGTGGATCATTTCTGATCCGCTGTATCTCTGCATACAAGTTTCCATAACAAATGAATGTACTGGTTTAGATTCTTATGAAATCATAAACTTTAACAGGGTTATTCAGAAAAGGGTGAAGAGTTTGGGGAAGGCAGGAGAAGTGAACAATCTAAGACAACATAGCGGATTTGGAAAAGTTCTCCAATTCAGCTCACTTTCCAGTTCAGCTATGTTGTCCTAGATTGTTCACTTCTCCTGCCTTCTCCAAACTCTTCACCCTTTTCTGAATAACCCTGTAAGTGAATCTGTGTCCAGACTATGCACACTAAAAAAGTTACAGTAGCATCTAAAGCACTTTAAAACAAACCTCTGAAGCTATAGGCATTTAGAGAAATGCATATTCAAATTCCACAACAGAGGCACTGAAATCCTTTTTTCCCCTTATTACTTTCTATTGCAGCAGAATCTCAGCAGCCTGCCAACCCTCTAATGTAAACACATCTAATGTAAACACATAGCAGGTCACTTTTAGCTGTTCAAAAATAGTTAAAATCCGCTTTTTATAGTTTTTTTGTGACCTTTGAGAATTAAATAATTCACAGCACAAGATATATAAGGTTAGGAATCGCTTATTATAAATTCTGCTTCTTAAGAATATGTAAATAATTTAATCCCCACAATCTGGACACAGGTGCACTTCCAGGTGTATGTAAACCTTAAGCCCCTATGAGGGGCGTAACTAGAAATCACAGGGCCCCATAGCAAAATTTTGTATGGGGCCCCATGATTGCTAGTTATGCCACTTGCAGAGCCCCAGCGGAGAGTGACCCTGCAGAGCCCACCATAGACTCTCTACAGTGGGCTCTGCAGGGTCTGAGATCTCTTACCTGTCAGCGCCTCTGTGGTCGCCGGGCCCCGACTCCTGTTCCGTCCCCGGGCCCCGACTCCTGTTCCGTCCATTGTGACCTGAAGGTGACACTATAAGACACTATAAGTATAGGTATGCTTAGTCCTCTATAGCTTCCCTAAGTCAATTTAATACCAATTTTCCATTCAAGTACATCTATATGGATTAGGTAGATGTTTTAAGTTAAAGTGTATATATAGCCAAAGCTTTTTTTTATTGAAAAAAGTAGTGAGGTATAACTAGGTGAATTCACCCTCTCTATATGTCCTGGTAATCACTGTCACCAAAAACGACTTCCTCTCACTTCCTTGTTGACCAATATTAATCAATGCAATCAG
>NW_017307255.1:407133-414992 GCF_000935625.1 Nanorana parkeri
TCCTCCCTGCTGGGTGTTGCTCTGTGTCCGAGCGGGGAGGAGAGTGCTGTGAGCGTGTCACAGGAGGTCGAGCTCTCCTCCCGCCCCGCTCAGCCTCCTGTGATAAATCAGGATGGAGAGCGGTGTGGGGGTGGACACTGCTGGCAGAGCCAGCAGGGAGGGGGAGGAGTCAGCTGTCAAAATAGATCGAGCTCAGCCTTCTGTGACAGCCGATCCAGAATGATCGGCTGTCACAGATCGGCTGTCAAATAGCTGAATGTTTGTAAATATCTGGACATAGTATGAGTTACTATGTACCGGTTATGAATGAATAGGAAGTGATCGACATCACTTCCTTGCCATTCATTATTGTGAACATAGTAAACATACTATCTCCACAACTTAAGAATGAACAGGAGCACTCAGTATAGGGGATTCCTGTTCATTCATAAGAGGAGCTGCAGAAAAAGAGATTGAGAACTCTGTGTCCTCAATCTCTTTTTCTATTTTAAAAGGGAAATGTCAGGGATCTGTTTAGACCCCCAATATTTCACCGAAGCCCCCAGCAGTAAAGTTAAAAGAAATATTTTTTTCGGTTTTAGCCCGACATTTTTTTTTGTTTTGTTTTGAAATTTTCATTTCGGCGCACCTCTAATATATACATACATATACTGTATACTGTGCATGTGTGTATGTATGTATGTATGTATATATACTGTATATATATATATATAAATCTGTGACACTGTTCTTTTTCCCTTTGTAGACAGTCCCTGACAAGTCTATATTGTAGTCCAAACCCAAACATATAAAGTTTATTATCACTGTATAAAGTTTATAATCACTGTACTCTACCTCAGATTTCCCCAAGCGGTCTAGGTTTGAGATATCAAATGTGCCACCAACAGCGGCAGTGTCAACTCCTCCTGTTCCTCTTTTCTGAAGACGGAGATTTTCTAGAATCTTAGATAACCGAGGATCCTAAAAACACGCACACATAGAGGAGAGAATACATATTATACAGAAAACCAAAAAAAAAAGCCTATTGAATAAAACATTACCTTAGAAAAGCAGTTGGAAAACATTGATCAATATGGAAAAAACGTAATTATTACTGCCAAACTATAAACACATTACACCTGTTTCCAACTCCTGGCATTAAGATCACCTTTAAGAGCCACCAGGCGTTAGTGGCACTGGCAAGGAGTTAATAGTTGCATATTCATTACCATGTCACCTATTGTTTTGCACAGTATATGGTGCTTTGTCTTGGCATGTACCTGTGTATCTCCATTAAGTTAACAAAATGTACTACCGTATATATAAAATAAAGATGTGGGAATGTGTGTATTTGTGTATGACCAGCTATACTGCTTTCATCATCCTCACTGGCATTCAAGAATATACACAAATTGTAGGCATGTCTATATAATACAAGCTCATTCCAAAAAAACCTGCAAGTCACTGATTAGCATTCATCCAGAGCCTAAAATGAATGAGACTTTTTCAAAGTTGATATTGTTTCTATTCTAGGAATATTTATAAATAGTATGCATGGATTACATGTCACTAAATGTAAATGCAAAATATAAGTAGTGGTGTACACAGGCATGCTTTTTGTTCACAGCCTCTATCAGTAATTCAGTATGAAGGAAATTTCTGATTATACATGGGAAAAGTGTATATAGCTCACCTTGCTCAGTAGAGGTAGTTTAATGTGAACACCAGCTCTCAAGCCAGTACCCAAATTAGATGGACAAGTCAGGATATATCCCATCCTCTCATTCCACATGAATTCCCAGCCTCTCTCCTGGATAAGCCTTTCAACCTGAAGAGGGCAGAGTAACAGTCTTTTAACATACGCAAACGGCACCAACTCATACTATACATACTAAGAACTAGCTTGCCAAAAGTGAACTGTATAAACACCAAATACAAATAGGGTATGAGATCAGAAAGGAACAACTAGTTTCCTGTGATATATGAGTTGGGAGAGTGGTTATCTAAAGCAAAGAATTAGCTGGCATGGCCACCCGGCTTCCCGATTAACGAGAAAGCATGGAGCCGGTTTGCTGGCCAATCATGGAAGCCGGGCGCCGTGTAATGATGGCCCTGCTTCCTGATTGGCCGGCTTCCGGACCAATCAGGAAGCCCACAAGTGACGAGGGAGTATGGAGCCAGCTTCCCGACCAATCAGGAAGCCGGGCAGCGTGTAATGACGCGCTGCCCGGCTTCCTGATACAAGAAGTATCCGGCTAGGCATCGGAGCATTTGGGCAAGTATGAGTACTCAACCAAATACTCGGTATCGGCACCGATACTAGTATGAGTATCGGTGCATCCCTAGTACCTACTAATCCACGACAGGTAAAAAGATAGGTCTGAACTGACTGTGCTCATCAAGACATGGTATTCCCCAAGTCTCTGTTAAGCCTAATGAAATACCTTTCAGTGCTCTCCCTTACCTCCTTCAGTCCTCTACAAAATCTTTCAAACACCCTCTTCATGTTTCCTCCCTTCTCCATAGAAATGACCCTGGTGTGATCCTCCTCATTTATCCAGATAAGGAAAGTCTTTTCATTATTGTGCCTGAAAAACATGCAGAACAGTTGGATTGTAGTAGTAATGTAAACTCCTCGTTATCCAGCATCCATGGAGATTGGTAGATTCCGGATAAATTTTGTTTTTGGTTGCTTGAGAGTTACTATTAAAAATAGATCTAACTAATACCATCCCCCATACTATGCCATAGCATAATATAAACTCTGTATTGACATCATATTAATATTGAGATGCAGTAATCAAAAGCACATTAAGACAAATAGACACACGATCATTTCCAGGATAATACATGCCGCAGATCAGCAAAGCAGTTATTACACAGGTGATTTTTTTTCTGGTTAGATGAGAGTTCTGGTTAGTTGAATACTGGATAACTGAGAGTGTACTGTGTTAGGTTTTAATTTTGGATCATATATTTCCTATATTCATACTGTATATACATATATTTATCAAAGATACTCAAAAGCATACAATGATCGCCTGGAATCTGCATCTATTACTGAATTTCTCAAGTGAAATTAAGGGAACAGAGTAAACATATTGCTTCATGTTTAGAAACAGACCTGCATATTGTTTCACAGCCTCTTACCAAATTCCACGTGCATCAGGCCAGTCTCGGGCCATTCCTGATGCTGTCAGTAATGGGGACACAGGCTTGTCAAAGAGGAAATGATCCTATCAAGAAAAAAGTCCTGAATCATCGAGTCCAAATATGAAAGGACAAATTAGCATTTCTGTAAAGTGTAATACCAGCCTACTCTAACATATTACACCTGATAGTTACATTTATATTATAATTAGTAAACTGTTAGTTATAAAAGACAGCTATGAAAAATGTGATTATACTATTAAAGTGTGCATTTCAGTGATGTTATAGTGACATGTCTGTAATAGACTGATAAGAAACTGGATTGTTCGGCAACCTTGACAATCTTGGTTGAGCCCAGCACTGGAGATTGCCTTCATCCAACTATTGAAAGCAGTGTTAGTTCTGTAGCTGATACATTACACATGTAAGGCAACACAGGTGTGCTCTGCACAGGGACTGCATTGCTTCTGGGAGTTGCCAAGGGCAACTCCCAGAACTGAATGGGAGACTCATCCATGACAGGTAAAAACATCAAAACAGGTTTAACATTGCCTGGTTAGGAGAATTTTTTTTTTACAAAAGTAAATAAATGATAAATGTTAAAAAAATAAATAAAGATTTAAAAAAGAAAAAGAAAAAAAATCAAAGATGATTGGAAAAAAAACACAGAATAAAGATTATTGAAAGAAGAAAAAAAAATTGAAAAAAGAAAGAAACAATTGGGCGGTGACAGCTAGCTCCGCCCAACTGTTCCCTATTGGCCGGGATCTGCTAGAGCGGGTCCCGGCCAATGAATAACAACTGGGCAGAGCCAGTAGTGACATCACAGCCGGCTCCGCCGAGTTGTCATTGTTTAAGGACAGTTCAGCGTCCCCTGGTTACCGGGTAACCAGGGGACGCTGAACTGTCATTGCAACTGGCCGGAGCCAGCTGTGAGCTAACGGCTGTCTCTGCCCAGCTGTCAGTTGCGAGGCTTTCAGCCAGCCAACGGCCGGCTGTTCGGCCTGCTTCGGGTTTCACCTCGGCTCAGTCGAGCCGAAGCATGTGCCTTCGGCTCGACTGAGCCGCTTGACCAACTTTGGGAGCTGTATGGGCTATAGTGAATAGCTATGGCTGATCCTTCGGCTAGCTTTGTGAATATCCCTGTAAGTGTAAAGGCAAATCAAGTCTTCAGTATCTAAAACTGCTAAATATTACACTTTGTCCTAGCAATGGGTGCAGAACTAAGAAATCCCTACACATATTTGGTGCAACTGTGCTGAACCAGAGGATTACCCTACATTCCTAGCAAAATGTTCAGTTTATTTACAACCCTTGAGTTTAATGCAGAGAAGGCTGAGCCTTAGTTGTAGCCTTACATCTATCAGTTGTTGCTGCTCTTTCTCTGTCATTTCACTGAGACTGTAGTATCGTCCAGCAAGGTCTCCTTTAAGGCCATTGAGGGCATCCACTGACACCTTCTCTACTTCCCTCCTCTCAGCACGGGTGCATGCTGGGGGCAGACTTAGGCCTCTGATGCTTCTTCCAGTGCGTACACGAGATGACAGTACATAACGATCATCAAAAATGCCAGCTTTAATCTGCCAGGAGCAAGCAAAAGAAACACAGATTGGGTATATTTACTGTTTTTTTTCTGTTTAAATTACATTTAACAGATATGGTATTTTCTATGGCCCGTAACATGAAGTTATGATTTTATAGTTGGTACCTGCATTTACTGTGACATTTACCTTGCTGGCATCTAAATCTGTGGGATGCTTCATGGTTCTTGGGTCGTATCCATTGTGTCTCTCTTTTATCACAGGATCAAAAATATCTGCAAATACCTAGAACATTAAGAAAACCATTTTAGATCATTACACTTGATGTTATTATCTAAGATGATTTTCGTATAACACCTTTCATTGTAGATCATTTCAATCTACTACATAATGAAATATTATTTATTCACCTCACCCTGTAAAAAAAATTATTCTGCACAACGGAAGTGTATCTGTTTAACTGCACAGTTTTAAATCGATACCTAAGGGTTCAATGATCAAAGGCAGTTCTGTGATTGGCTGTTTTTGAGTAATTATAAGTGCATTTGGTCTACCAGCTCATGCAAACTGTAATTTTGTAGGGAGAGCAAAGGGCACACTGACCTTACAACTGCTTTTTATTGGTTGTTGCTATGTGAGTTAGTGAAAGCATATAGTCAATAAACAATGTGTGCTATGTTTCATAATGCTGTCCTGTGTACATTTTGTGTATGTATTACTGTTTATGAGGGAATACTGCTGCTCTGGTTGTAAGTGGCTTGCTCATCGAGAAGCCCTGACCCTGGATCGGAATGAATAACTTGAAACACTGAGAAGCATTACCTTGGAGAAGAGCTTGTAGCTCATTAAACAGGTACTGGCTGTAACCAGTGGAGAGGTGGTCATAGATGGGCTAGTCTAGTATTTAGAGGTAAGTAGCATTGTTAAAATGTAAATGGGAAGTAAGGCAAAGTGTACTGGAAAGACATTTAAAGTGACATTAAACTCAGGAGTTAAATCTTAAACATGTATTTGAGTACCTTACCTGTTAAGAAAATGTATCTTATTTGTATATCACTCGGCTGTAGATCCTCAAATCATCTCTGAATTGATGCAGTCACTGTCCTTCCTTCTGGAGGGTGACTACTTTTGTTCCCCATGGTCCCTGTGTGTGTTGTAAAGTATCCACCACTCCAAGCTCACTCCTGTGATGGACTACAATCTCAGTACAAATTAGTAAACTAAACATGAGATTGTAGTCTATCACAAGAGCAAGCTTGGAGCTACTTTACAACACATACAAAGACCATGGGGAACAATAGCAGCCACCCTCCAGAAGGAAGGACAGTGTAAGCACCAATTCAGACATGATTTGAGGATCTACAGCTGAGTGATACACAAATAAGATACATTTTTGTTAATAGTTATTATACTTGAATGCATTTTTAAGATTTAACTCCTGAGTTGAGTGTCACATTAATGAACTGACCCGAGATAAGTCTAAATGTCTACCTCTCCTTTTCCTAACACCTTCATGTTGGTTTATGAAACCACCTATCATATTTTCTAGCCAGTAAGAAAGTGCAGGCAGCAAGAAAGGGGAGCTAGACATAAACTATACAAGTCCTGGTCACAATCATCTTTATAGAGCTTATGGTGATATTAATGTAAGCCTCGCCAGCACTTTCTAAAATAACTATTAAGCGAGAGGGTCTGCATTCACTGTTATAACCCCAACACTCTCAGTGTAGTACTGTGTTTCCCTGAAAATAAGACCTACCCCGAAAATAAGACCTAGTACTATTTTTGGGACTTGCTAAAATATAAGACCTACCCCAAAAATAAGACCTAGTTGTGACCATTCCCAGGGCCAGTGGTGGCATAAGGGGGAACTTGAAGAGCCGCGGGAGAGGCAAGAGAGAATCAGCGGTGCCAATGAAGCCAGCGCTAGAGGAAGCGAGGCGGCAGTGGAGGGAGCAGAGCTGCGTAAGCCGCTGCTTCCTCTATAGCGCCTACTCCTGTCACAGGCGGAGTGACACCAAATGCACTCCGCCTGTGAGGAATCGATAGTAAAAGCACGGTTCGCTCATTCTGGTTACAAAATTGCTCTTGGAAAGATATGGCACCCCTTATTGCCCTGATCACCCTATTCTTAACTTTGCCATTTTGGATTATTTAATTTGGATTTGCATTAACTTTGGATTGTTGTACATAAAAAAAAATAAGACCTACGCCGAAAATAAGACCTAGTGTGTTTTTTTGAGGCCAAAAAAAAATATAAGAGAGTGTCTCGAAATCTGCAATAGTCTTTGAAAGTATATTATCAAAGACTAAACTTCTGTTTGCATATACTTGATTCTCATGCTTTTGTGCAGCTTTCTTGGAAAAGCAGTGTGCCAATCACATGAGCAGGGGGGGTGGGAGGGGGGGGATATTTAGGAACTTATTTCGGCACTCTTTCCATGTCTGCAAGAAAGAAAATTGTGAATTTGTCCAGGTTCTGACTTAGCTGCAATAAACTGACAAATTGCTAGTGTAGCAATTATACTGTATATGTGAGGATTTACTTTAAATGGAAATCAAATATGTACATAAATGAACTATTGTTGAACAGTGAATCTCTTTCTTTTTTCAAGTCTTAAAAATAATCACTAAGACGCTCTGCTACACAAATTGCAGCATTGTGCTAAGCTGAGCTCCTGCACATCTCTTGTGTAGAAATTCTCATTAAAATCACTGTAATGCAAACAAAATGATTGATCACATGAATTTTAGTCTCATGACTGACTAAGGATCTGACCCTAGCCTACTTCCTCAATAGCTAAGCAGACTTTTATAGCTTCTCTGCAGCAAGATAGTCAGATGTATTTTCCTTCTGCATTTACAGCACCAGCATGGATTTTTACTGTAACTGCACTGCAAATGAACTGAACAGATCTGAGTCCATTCATCAGGACTAGGTTCCAAATGACTTTAATTAGTAGGTTAAGTATTTACAACTGTCTGGAGACACCATTGCTTATCTCACTTATTAGTTAAAAAAATGCCATGGACATTTTACCTACAATGGAAATATCTTCCACATCCTTGCAAATACCATCCCTGGTGCCAGTCTTATGCTGTGGAAACAATAATGACTCTCTAGGGAAATCAATTTCCCATCCAATCGCAAAAAAATATGTTGCCAAGTTCAGCAGTTGTGTGGGAAAG
>NW_017307255.1:415067-420345 GCF_000935625.1 Nanorana parkeri
CAGGTCGTCAGTTTGGTGGGAAAGGGGGGGGGGGGGTGTTACTGTCTGCAGAAACCACCATATGTATGGAATGATCTACAAACTACCATCTCAACTATATGGCTAGCTGGGGGTCAGGGCTCCCAACATCATATTTGTGACCATGGTCGTTAGTATAAGTACATCTATACCTGCATTCTCAACTAGGAGACTCTGTGGTGCCTTCTGGCTTTCTCAGGGTTGCTAAATTTTAGGTCTCCCACTTCACCAGGGAAAGAAATGACACTAATCCAGGATTGCTAGGATTCAGGACATAAAAAGACAGAAATTTGCCCATATATACAGTGTGATGTTGCAATGCACAGAAGATCAGGGCATCTCTAAGATGTTAAAAATCTTATTTCTGTATATCTAGGCTGTAAATAATGATGATAGCTAATGCAGGCTTAGGGTGTACACAGGACTCCCTCAATGCACATTCCAACCCCATCCCCCAATCCTAATAGGAATCCACTTATTAAGGAGATCCTTCGCCAGGGCTTTCTCTCTGGCAGTGGTCACTGGTCCTGGTTGCATCTCTGACCTTGGTTCCTCTGCCATTTTGTAGGCTGTATTTCTTGCTTTTTACATTTGTACTTTACTAATCCTCCCACTTAGGACAATTATACCAGTCAGATTGGAAAAGTTGGAAAAGGATGGAGCACTAATCAATGGAAAACTCAAATACTTTTTCACCTCATAGCATTCTTCATCTCCTGCCACCATGCCCACAGTCTTAATGAAGGGATGTCCTGGGTTATCTACTCCAGTCTGGATGCATTGATCAATGGTGAAGCCATTTGGAGTGGTCTTGTCACAGAGCTTGGCATAAATGGCAGGCGTCAGGTTGCTTGCCATACAGTTGTTGTGTTTTCGGAGGTCAGGATATTCTGCACTGTAGAAATTAGGGATAAAACAAAGATGTAATACATTTGTGCTTGTGGTAGGTGCTATACGTAGTTAGGTATGTTAATTACAGATGGGTTTTATTGCAATATTTTATATTTCAGGTACATTAAAACATAATTGTCTGTGTAAAAATGTGGGAAATATTTTGTTATCATGTCTGCCCCTGTTAACAAAAAATTGGCTCTCATTTCACATTATTGTCAATGTGCCGATTCCATTTTAATGTTTTGTTACAGAAGGAAGACAAATGTGACAATGGGAACAGACCGAGTATCACATTATAGATATCACAAATGTTGCTGTGTAGAGATGGTAGAGGCAGGTTGCTTTGAGATCATAAAAGAACTGCAGAAAAAATGAAAATATAAAAATGAATATATCAATTACTTTATGGTTCGCCAATGTACTGCAGTTGTTAGTACGGTAAAGTGTATTATGCATGGTTTATAAACTTAATATTAACCGAGAAGGCTGTCACCCATCACTTTTATAGTATTGTTGCATGATGCTTTTATTAGATATTCAAAGGGATATGTTAATTATGAACACTAAATGCATTAAGGCAATATGGTTCTCATGAACGTCTGCTCTTCCATTTTATCATGTCCTAATTGGCTTACCTTTCCTATTACTTTTTTATTATAACACATGCTTACTTGAATAAAAATGATAGATTTACTAGAGAAAGACACCTGAGAAATATTGAATGAATATTTGTAGAAGCTCTGTTTTAGTACTTGCTTGATTCATTAACAAAGGTTACTGAAAGCAGCAAAGCTTGTTAATTAAAAACCAAAACAAAATAGCATAAAACATAAAACCCCTGTCAATGTATGTTTTACCATCTGTGCCCATTGCCTGCCCCTTCCTACCCCAGAGACACAACGGGAATGGAGAGGAAACCTCTGAAAAGTGAGGAAAATCCTCTCTTAGATAGTTGTTGCTGGAAAAAGTGTCCCATTTGGAAGATTAACCCCTCACCTCCTGTTCCAGTGACAGATGTAACATTTTCCATTACCTTCTATCTCAGTAATAATGGTCATCAGGACAAACAGAGAGGGTGGGTCTCCTACAATTTTGATTTGAAAACAGTTGCATTGCTAGCATAGGTAGCTTACTGGTTAGTTTCACTTGTTGCCTGAAAAGCTCTTTAAGCCTTTTAGATGTACAGCTAAAATCATCTCTATTTACTACACTTAAAGTGATATTAAAGGCAAAAGGATTGTAAGCTATTTCCAAATCACTTACAATGGATGCGGCTTCCCGATGTTTAAAAGTTTTAGTTTCCCTCAGAATCAGCTGGTCTCCTAAGCACTGGTCCTGACTTCCTGAGTGCCTACTTTCTAATTGCTATGTAGTCACCCTTTTGTGCGCTAATAAGCAGTGTGTGTCTCCACAAACATACAGGCACAGCAAATCAAGCTATTTCCCTCCCCCTAGCCCCCTTTCCTCCCTTCTCCAAGCTAGCAGCTGAACAGTCTGCACTGTCCTTTGTGCTCTTGTATTGGACAGGAAGTTCAGGGAAGCTGAGCTGAGAGACTTGGAAGCAGCTGTTCAGAATCCTGATGATTGTAACTGTTTGGGCAAAAATGTAAAGCAATGCTTTGCGGGGCAATGTTTATTTGTTGGATCTGGATTCAATATTGAAAAACAGTTTGAGAGTTTACTTTGTAATATTTAATATTTAATTTGTACTTGTAACACAACAGGAACACCAGAAATATAAAATAATAAAATGTTCTTTAATAATATTCTTATAAAACACCGGTACAAAAGAGCTAATAAAAACCCGACTGGTTTTTGTCTCAACAGACAATTCCTCAGGGGCTCTGCTGGGTATGATTACAGTCACAGTGCTGCATGGCTGAAAACTCTACTGAACTGAAAACATAGGAGCTATTATTACTTTTAACATTGTATGCAGCTATTTGTGATAGGCGTAGTGCTAGTCATTCTCAATTATCATAATTCCTTGTACATCATATAATGCTATTAAACTAAAATGTGGCTTTTACCCAAACACCATGAAGACAGTATTCATTAGCTGTAATGATAGTCCAATTACTTCATTCTTTTAGCTGTTCAGGTATTCTTTAGATATCACTGTTAGGTTTTCAGCAAGCTACAGATTTATGATAATGCTGACTAGTCCTGTGAATAATCTTCCATACAAGTACTCGTTGCTGCATATATATATACCTTTTTTGGTCAAAGTTATTTTATCCATACAAAATACAGAATTCCCTTTTATCCTGTACTCACAGCATCAAACTTTTTTGTATGGCTAGAATGACTGTATGCTAAAGGTTTTGGGGGTTGTTGTCTTTGTCAGCTAAGCTTTCTGTAGGCCTTGGTGGGTTGTGCAGGTCAAGATGACATTTTCATACAAGCCAATGTTTACATGCCTTTGGAGGTTCTCTGTCATAATTCATACCATACCCAATCTAAAATTATTTAGTTGCACATAAACTGTTCAAACAATACAAAAATCCCACTCTAAATAAACTGCTTTTAGTAAGAGGATACAGAGACAATGACTTAGGGCTCAATAGGGAGCATTGTGTTCATATGTACAGTATGTTGCTCACTATGCTCTCTCCAGTGCCTAGACTAGTGACCCATAAGTATTAGTAAAAGAGGGAATTCCACAAAATATTTGCATCTGCAGTCAGACCATGTTGCAGCACTGACCATGATAGCTCCTATGGGCCAACCTTACCAGATCGAAGCGCATTTAACACTGGGCTTTTTGCTATGAGCTATGAATACGCACTGCAGCCGGTGCTTGATTTATGTAAAATACACTATTTATGCAGTTGCTTTACAACTATAGTACATTCTTTTTTTATGTCTACTTATTCTTGAACAAGAAAATATTTTCTAAATAATAAAAGTCAACAATCACTTATGGAGATTTTAGTATGGTTCTACAGCATTAGGAGGCCTGGAGATATTAGTAAAGAGAAAGAAAATCCTCTTTAAGCTACTTACCAGTGTCATGTGTCCCTTGTCCTCATTTCAAGAAGCAGAATTGTGAGTGATTACAACATTTGTTATGAATAAACCTCTTGATGAAAGAACAAATTTTAGAGGCTGATTAGTGAGCACGACATTGGCACCCCTTTTTGTGTTATGTGCTGTTTTGTGTGCTGGAGCATAAACGCATTACATAGATCAATAGCAGAGTTTGCCGAGAATGACACTGCAAGAATTATTGCCATATACAAGTGCCAAATATTGATCAATAGGATATATCAGCCTTGCATCACAAAGGAGGTGGAATCACTGACATGGAGCTACTGCGCAATAGGGGAGGGGAACCGAGTAATTAACCTCTTCAATGGTTTTTCTTCTTGAAATTCTATTGATTCCCTATAGATTCTTTAAAATCTATAAGGATTCCAGTCATCTTACCAAAATTGCCCAATGGTTATTAAGGGCAACTCTTGAAAAAGATGCTAGTTATAGGTATATATCTATAGCTATTTAAATGTAAGCATAATGTTCATTCAGAATATGACGTCTGAATTCTGAAATTGCAGCTATGTGGCTTATATAGAATCAAGTCTGATTCGTGAGTTACAAGTGTGCCAGAATGCCCATGAATATGGTTAACATATAATGTCCCCTGTGTGACCTATAATGAATGGATCTATCCAATCTCATAGTTATAAAGTCACTTTAGATTGAGCAGCAATACAGTGTAGCCATCTTGCAAAATGCAGTGGTATTATATGAAAGTGAAGGATAGCAAGAGTAAAGGTGCTATTGTTTGGAAAACACTCTTTAATCTGCCTCTATATAAAACAATGCATAATAGTGGTTTAGGCCTCTTAATGGATATATGTCTGCTGGCCTAGCTCAGCATTGTCTATAGAATAGTGGATTAGCATTACTAGGTCATCTCTTCCACAGCATATGTGACATACATTAGATTCAGTGCTGCAAGTAATTACTTTGTATTCTGCATGCAGTCGGTGTACAATAATGAACTATGACCTTTAATTATATTCCATAGCAATAAACCTCCAACAACTAATCAGATATTAGCGACCAGCAACTTCGTTAAATCAGTCTAGTGACAGATGATTTCTAAATGGATTCTGTGAGTTACTGTAGATCAACCTTAATAAAGCCTTGTTATTAAATACAGGCTATATATCAAGTTTAGTCATAATTAAGCTAAGACTATAGCTGTGTCTACATTCTGTTTCTGAGTGGTACCATGGTAGCACAATGTTTTTTGTGTATGCTTAGGGCAGGGGCGTGTTTTTGACACCCAGGTGGGTGGGTTATTTTTTTAAACTCTATCTCTCTCTCTACTCTCTCTCTCTCTCTCTCTCTCTCTCTC
>NW_017307255.1:420492-514300 GCF_000935625.1 Nanorana parkeri
ATACATACATAATTAATTAGTAGTTGACCCCTGCAACATTTATTCACCCCACTGTAGTGCAAACAGACACAACCTACATGAGGGTTGGCAACTTTGCTCTGAATTTAGTAGCAGGTCCGTATTGTTGCTACACCATCAAAGAAAGCTGCATTAGCCTAATCTCACTGGAAGGCTCAAAAGGTATGTATGGAATGTTGCAGGGGCACTAAGAAAAAAACTGTAAGTTCAGATTTACTTTTATCTTAGTGCTGCTGCACATAATTTTAATGGGAGATCATAGTTGTACTTTAAGGCCTAGCGCATATGGGCCTTTTGAGATCAGCAGGGGTAATACCTTAAGCTCTAGTCAAAATGTTTTTGTTTTTTTTGGTCAGTGGGAAAGGTTAAAGCTCCTATTTATTGCTGTCTGAATTCCAGTAGGGAAGTTTACCCAACAGCACCAAAAACACTCTTTTAATAGACTGGGGAGAACGTAAAACCTCTAATATTTTCATTGCTGTATTAGTCCTTCTATACCAGTGACCCAAGTTCCCCATAACTTTTTTCTTAGGTGCCCAGTCACGGACAGCATTAAAAACATGCATGGATGTTCTAGTCCTCCCCCACTCGATTCCAAACAAAATAAACGTTTGGGCTGGATTGGTGCTTTGTGGACATAGGATCTCATTATCTATGTGTTTCCTCATCTCACCCTCCTCAGGTGCAATACATACATAAGGGCCCATACATACAAATGCCTAATGCAGAAAAGCATGCTGACTCAATGCTACTTTCTGCACAAAGTCTTAATTATCTTGTTTGAAATTTTAAAAAGCCAGTATAAAGGAAAAGTAATGGTGGAACACAAATAATGTTGGGTTTACCACTCATTTTTGGCCCCTCATATTGGTACCTGTGTGTTTGGAGAAAAGAAAGGTTTTAAGCCATGAAGAAGAGATGCTTAGCTAGTCCTTTCCTGAAGGTTGCAGACATATTCCTGACACAGAAGGAGAAAGGAGGATAGGCAGGGCAGAGAAAGTGTTTTAACATGTCTCTGTAAAGAAAAAAGACATTGAAGCGGACATTGATATTGAAGACCTAAATGGTTTAGGAGGATATTTAGAATTGAATGAGTATTGAAGCCTAAAGGCGTTTTTTTGCCAACTGTCCTCTCTGGGAAGATATCAGTAAGGGACCAAGAAGTCTACAGTTGTTTCTCTTTTCCACTCCACTAGACATATTCATGTCACATTTACTCTGCTGCTGTCCAAATAATTGGAGTCACAGAGCAAACATCCATCGAGGAAAGAAAATTTCACAAGCTGAATAAAATAAATTACACATAACGGTCAGAGGCAATCCATACAAAACAGGAAAACCATAGCTTTTTTAAATGTGAAAAATGTAGCACAGGCAAAAGCTTCTACTACTCGTAGATAAAACACTGTGGGGGGAACTTATCAAAACTGGAGCACACAACATCTGGAGCAGATGAGCATCGCAACCAATCAGCTTCTCTTTTCAGTTTGTTCAGTTAAAATTTGAAAATGAAAGAGTGAGGCTGATTGGCTGCCATTCACAGTTGCTCCAGGTTTTGTCTGCCCCAGTTTTGATAAATTCCCTTAATTGATCCTTAACGCTATTCATTTAAATTTCTGGTGTTCTGTGCTCCAAACATCTCCACTCTCTGAATTTCAATCTGTCATCCCATTATATTTAAGGTTAGCCAAGTTTAGGCACTAATACTGTCAAATCCCTTATGCAGTTTACCAGTTAATAAAGTAAGCCTTCTACTTAGCAGATTAGCAAAACACTGTCATGTGGCACAGACTAGGCTCATAGGGTGTAAATGAGGAAGTTGCTTGTCTGAATAGTCACACTACTTTTTCAATGATACTATAGACAAGCTTAATTTCAATCGGACGTTTACTGCTGCCATATGGTTTAAAATGGTTTGTGTGTCCTTTACTATCTTCTGACTCTGATAGTTATCAGATCCATTATATGTTTGTATTTGTCAAAGTAATCCCGTTTTGAACTTTACATTAAAATATGATTGGTATTTGTCTTTGCTTTTCCAGAATAATTTTGTAATTCGGAAAGGTCATTAACCTCTTTTAATTTCCTTGTGTTTTTAAATTGTAAATTCTATTAAAATACTTTTACAAAAAATAAGAATTAACTTTTTGTTCATGACTTCTTAATAACGTATGACAACAAAGGCCATTTATTATGAGGTCTAGTGTACACTGGCTTCAGAGGTGCGTGGAGGTAAATGTTTATTGTATTTGCCATGCACACACATTCACTCAGGGCTGTCCTTATAATGAAGCAATCTGGGGATGTTGCTGCAGGTGGCATTTCTTTGGGTCACGTGGAGAGCTGGCAGGCAGAGCGGCATGGCTGCTCTGCTGCACAATGTTTGTAGTGTGCCTGCCACCCCCTTTCTGACCAGAGCGTCCCAGGTTGCTAAGAGCCGGGCAGGGAGATGTGTAAGGGCCATACCAACCTGGCATGCTCTTGCCGATGTAATACATTTACGTTTATGGAGGTAAAGCAAGGCACAAACCGATCTCATTTTGACCTTAAGCTATATGTACACCCACTCACTAAAATCTCATATAATCTACATTAACATGTTAATGTAATTTTAAAAATCATTTTTAGTAATTGTATATCTGCAGTGTTCAAAAAATAATATCTGGTGATCCTGCCATGAAGGTCCCTGTGCGGGCACTTCCTATTGTAGGGTGACGATTCTGTCCTTGTCTACCAGTTGTAGTCTTCTAATGGAGACTGCAAGTGACCATACATTATGCGCTGATAGTCCAATGCTGTTACCATCAGGAAACCTGCTCTGAGAAATGCCAAGCAAACCCAAAAATGACAATTGTTTATAATATGCAGTTATGTACCAAACTAAATGTCGTATAGTCAGGCTTTACATGTACTTTGGATGATCTCAAAGCCTATGTACACTAGCCCTAAAGAGCATATAAAATCCTAGGCGATGTATTCCACGAAAATAAAAACAACTATGAGAATCGTACCACATATATACTGTATATCTATATATACAGGATAGATAGATAGATAGATAGATAGATAGATAGATAGATAGATAGATAGATAGATAGATAGATAGCATATTTGTCTAATATTGGCATATTTACAGGGAAGACATATTAGCTAGTAACTGATCTTGTAGAGATCAGAGAGTACAGATGGAATTAAAGGAATATTATCTTTTTTTTTTTTGCCTGATCATTGGCAAAGGCCATTAAACTTGTTGTAGTGACCCTGAATGGTAGCACTGCTTAGCAATACAGCATTGTACAGTCTCTACAAAAGATTGATGACTCCAGCCTGCAGAGGTAGCAGAGCTTGTGCACTGCTACACATAATGAAGAAGACACATATCCCCAGGGCCTGAGGTTATTACCAGCTGTATTCCAATAATTTTATGTCAACTGCCTCTGAAGGAATGCAATGAGATACCTAAGGTTAACGAATATGAAAAACAGAAAAGCTTAAAGCATATATCTACTACAGGTTTGCTGTGTCATAATCTGCTTCATCACTGTGACAAGGTTTCTTTAGCAATTCTAAACATCATCATCGAAAAGCCTTTTTTTGTTATATGGATTTGTAATGCATGATAGACACAAGGTACCGCAAATAGCATTTTATTTGGGTTTTATTTCCATGCTATCGATGAGTAAATTGTTTAACTGGCAGGTGACATTTTCTTCTGTTCCCTGATCAAACGCTTGTATTTCCAAAGCTGGATCTCCATTCATTAATTCCAGATTCCCCTTCCCCCAGAGTTCAATTTTTATACCCCCATCCCCCACTTCAAGGCTTTCTATAGCAATTCAGTTTTCCCATCTCAGTATTGTCTAATGAAAATGAATTTACCATTTACTTATAAAGCAATCTATATAACAGAATATTCTTGTGTATCATTATTAAATGAAAGAAATAAAGACTGAAAATAAAATTGCTTGATTCCAAACTACTAATACCCTTTTATTTTACAGAGCTTTATTCATATGCGCCCAAGAACAAATATATTAAAAATGCACCTTGCCTTATCACATACTACATAGGGATATGTTCACATATTACTCAATAATAGGGAGAGTTACCTTGGTGGGTAAAGCCTCCTCCTTTGCTCTGCGCTAGCACTGAGTGTTTCTCTGCTGATAAGGTATCCGGTTGCTACCGTTCCAGCTCCAACCATTGCTAGGAGTCCAGCTGATTTCTTGGATGACAGGATTCTAGAGAAGGTGCTAGCCATTTTGGTGATCCTGGAGCACTAGCAGAGTGATGGAACAAGAGAACCAGTAGATCTGCGGAGAAACCAAGCACAAGGGAGGGAGAGAGTGTGAGAGGCTGCGTACCAGATAGAAGAGAGCTGAGGCTGTGGGGGAGGACGTGATATGAATAGAAACGTCTCTACTAAACAGGAGATTACAGCAAGATCCAGTGAGAGCAGACCAGAGACTCTACAGCCCAATGACAATCCTTCCAACCCCCTCAATTCTCCATCACAATGTATCACATGCAATGCAGACTGTGATGGGACATTTGAATTATGTCAAACAACTTACATGTACACTGCAGGAATTTCATTACAAACATTTCAAGGCAGGGAACACCAATAACAATTTAAACACTAAATGTACAACATTTGGACACTAATTAAAAAATGTACAAGATAGAAAAATGAATGACAATAATATACATAAATTCCATGCATCATATTTCATACACAAGATTCATAGCAGCATCATGGACAACTTGATGGACTTGTGTCTTTTTTTTTTCAACCTGACTAACTATGTAACTAAGAATGATAAGGTAGCTTCCAATTTAGTATGCTTACTAAAATAAAAGCATGAAGATAACTTATCCAGTGAAATGTTTTTTTCTTGTATGTTTTATTAAACAAGGATAAAGACATACAGTGTTTCACTTAACTATGGTATATGTGATGATTTGTAAAATCTGCCTTGCTAGAGTTATCTAAGTAGGTATGCCTGATGGAGTTATCCCTGTCATATCTGTAGCTATAATGTGTGCTATAGGTCAATGATCTTTCTGCACATCATCTGTCCTTTTATAGAAAAGTGCCTTTTGTGTAATTCAATACCTCTTATCTTTTCTACTAAGTTACAGATGGATTGAATCTGAAATCAATTATACAACACATGGCATTGTGGAAGAAATGTACTTTTTTCTGTTTGCTGGCTTAAGATGGCCAATCATGATACAGTTTAAAGATGCGATTTGAACGTTAGGAACATCACCTATGAGCAGTGTAGGGGTTAACAGCAGAGCTATAACGAGCCCTTTCATACGTAGAATGCCTTATGAGTTTTTCTTGATTCTAGCGCCAATCATTTCCACAGTTCTCTGTGACCCAGAGCCATTCCTTTCTTGTTTCACTGGTCCAAATATATCTGTGACAATGTATTCATAAGCTGATCTGAGATGACTATATACAGTGTTTGCTGGTGATAGAATCTCTCTCTTTTCTTTCTGGTTGTGCAGTCAACAAATGCAACGCCAATGCCAGACTTTCCTATTGGAAAGCCTTGCATGCTCTACAAAGAGAATAATATGCACCTATGTTAAAGGGTTTTCTGTCACAAAAAATATTATATAAATAATGACACACAGTAGTGATGTTAGTTTTTAGAGCTTGGATCTCTTAAAACCATGTTGGCAATTTTAGATCCCAGGTTCCTTTTAATGCATATTTCATGTGACAGTTGTGTCTAAAGCAAGATGGTCACATTGCACTTGTCATGAAGGTCTTTATAAAGCTGTTCTAGTGATAGCTTTCCTTGTGTGCCTACAGATACAGCACCCTCATAAAATAAGAGCTCTAAAATGCCTCTATGTTCAGTTCAGGTATATGCTGCCCATAGCTTCCAGGCCTGGTTAGTAGCTTTTTTTTATGTCAGAGGAACAGTGAGGCGGAATGTATCTCTGTTTGCCTTGCTCAGATCCAGTAGCACTGGGAAGCAGTTGGCCACTGGTGGTAGGAGGGAATCACAGGTGCTCACAAGTAAAGTACTAGAGAAAGCTTGCATTATGGGGAGGGAGCAGTAAGTGTTCAGGAGGGTAAATTTATTTTGTGGGTTAGGTCAGTGTCAAATAGACATGTGAGATACATTTCAAAATAAATTTATGTTGTTAAATGGTACAGTTAAAAAAAACGGTGTGGTGTCCCATCCCTAATTCATACTAGGCCCTTTAGGCCCAAGCAGCAGCCTGGCAGAGCAGGAAGGCAGGGGAGATTAAAAGTGTCCGCCCCCACACCATACCAGGTCACATGCCTGATATAAAGTGGTCACCCAGATTCCTATAAGCCCCCCTGCCCGCAGACTCCAACAGCCATTGGGCAAGTGTTGTGGGGGAAGAGGCCCTTGTCCTCATTGACATGGGGACAAGGTGCTCTTCCAGGGTGTCCCCACGGCAAAGCACCCTCCCAATGTCGAGAGCATGTGGCCTGGTATGGTGTGGAGGGGGGATGTTCGCCCCCCCTTTCCTGTTCTGCCAGGCTGCTGCTTGGATCAAGGGTCTGGTAACGGATTTATGGGGGGGGGGACCCCAGGCATTTTTTTGGTGTTGGGGTCCCTCCTAAAATTCCTTCCAGACCTAAAGGGTCTAATATGAATTGAGGATGGGGGCACTTTTTTTTATTGTTTCTGTGGACTGTCAAAAGTTAAGAAGAAAAATGTCATCATTATTTTTAATGTAATTTGCTGCAACGAAAATTTGTTTGTAAATATCTAAAGCATCTGAATAATTAATTGACTTTCGGATCCAAATCCCGAACAACTAAATAACGAAAAATTTGAATTGAAATGAGCCACATTTTTTGCCGGCGCACATGTCTAGTGTTAAAGATCCTATTAATGCAAGGTAACACATACTATTTACAAAGCCAAATGTTTTCTTGCCATTTCTTGCAAGAACAGACTTGACAAACTTGGCGAGTGTTATATTTGTTGGCAGCAAGAGTATATCTCATGCATGGGTATATAAGCGCTTGGCCAAAAAGCACAGAAAAGCTTCAACATTAAAACAAACGTTGAATGCTCTAGAAATGATCCCTGTTTAGTACCTTTATAATAAATTTTTTAAGGCTAAAAACATTCTAGAGAAAATGGTTTGGAAGTAATACTGGCTGTAAAGACAATTTAGTCTTTATTTGCTGTATTCCAATGCAGTATTCAATATTAAAAAGGCAAAAGCACAATAGCCAGAGTAGAAGTACTCATGATGAACTTGAGACTATGATGAGATTTGAGTAATTCAGTTTATAAAAACCCTTAAATTCAGAACCTCAACTCTGGACAGCATCATTTGGCACTGCAGCACCACACACTTGGCTATATTCCAGGAGCCCTCAAATGCTGTAGACAGCAGACAGCTTGAATATCACAATTGAATGCCTTGATGAACATTCTAGGAGGCTGCTGTATGTGTCCTTCATGTATATACAGAACTACATGTGTAATGCAGTTAGCAAAATGCAGAGTTTTCTTGTTATATGTATTCAATAGTAAACCTGTGCTGGGTGCAGGGTGAGAAGTCCTACAATATTGTAAGTGACATTTATAACACAATTATATCAGTGGCGTAGCCGGGTGAACGTCCCCTCCTCTGTATGCCGGCATCCATCACCAAGATGGCCGCCGGCAGGCGTCAATAAGATGACCCAGGTCTCGGGATTCCGCTGAATTGTATGATGAATAGTGGTATGGAGTATATTAGGAATTATGCAGTGTAATGGGTACATTGGCATGGTGTATAATATATAAAAATGATGTGAAGTTCGAGGGAGAATCAAAAAGTAAAGGCAATTTATAAATTACGCTGTAACCAGAACAGAGAGAATCTTGTGCAATGCAGCATATTTACATAGCTGTTAGATAGTTCAACCATGCGCAGTACAGTGCAGTACAGTGCTCGGACTTTAGTCGAGTGATAGTCACATGGATAGAAACATGGATGCTCCATTGCGAGATTGCACCAGTGAAGAACAATGTGCCGTAGTGCACTTTCTTTGGGCAGAGGAAGTGCCAAAGTGCATGGTGACTTGGGATACAGAAAAGTCTGCACACGGGGGGTTCCCAAACAGCTTACTGCTCTGCACAAGCAAAAGCATGTAGAGGTTTGTGACCCAGTTCTTGAGACAGTAGGAAGAAGATTGGAGTATTCTGGAAAGAATTATCATTGGCGACGAGACATGGGTGCACCTCTATGACCTGGAGAGCAAAAGGAAGGAGGTGCTCCGCGATCGCAGGTTCACCTCAGATGATGAGGTAAAGGAAGTGGTGCACACCTGGCTTCAGCAACCATTGAAAATCTTCTTCTCTACAGGAATACAGAAGCTAATTGAACAGTACAACAAGTGCATCATCGTCCATGTGTAAAAGTGATATGTTCAAGTGCTCACAGTTACTTCTATTAAAGCCTTTACTTTCTGATTCTCCTTCATATATAACAAAGTGCAGCAAATGGAATGTGGCGGCCCACAACGTCTACATGTAGGGACAAAAAAGTAGAACAATAAAGATGGTTTGAGGTGGCAAGTACAAATTTATTCTGCTTCAGGCACACAACTGATCCTTTGTTCTTAACTATTAAATCTTCCCATGCAGGGCCAGCAGAAGAATCGTGACAATGTGTCTGTGTCATGTCCTGAAATTCATTAACTAACACAACTCTTCATTGTCTGGAGCTTGAAATCTGTTCTAAGCTTAATCACATGCATGATCTTTACTTTACATTTTTGTTATTGCTATCAAGGCTCTCCAAGGCTTTGAACACACCGGAGTCAAAAGAAGCTTTCTGGTGCACAATGGTCCCCACCCCTAGTTCTGCTCTGACACTATATGCTGAGTTCAGAAACCCACATTGGGACTTCTTGGCAGAATCTGATGCTGCCGGCCTGATTGTTCACATTTCTCCTGCAACAATTAGATTGTTTCAGTGCTGGAATAATGTGTTTTCATGGCTTTGTTACACATGTGTATTGCTTTCTAAAGTAACTCCAGCCAATGTTTTTAAAGTTTTTGGATAGATCAGGGAAGGCTTCGAACATCTATTAGGTTTTTGTTGCTGTCTTTGTCCCCACTGGGCAGATTTATTCTCACTTCCTGTGTTGTCCTGTGTCCCAACTGGCGAGATTCCCTCACTTTGTATGTGGTACTTAACAAAGCAAGCATTTTACCCTTGCAGTTCAGGGGTAGCCCCACTGCAAGGGTTAAGATAAGGCCTATTATGCGAGCTTATAACAGCTACTACACCCTCTGCGCTTTGACCATTGGACCTTCTAATATTGGTCCATTCAACATTAAAATCTACATGCAGTTTAGTAGATTTCTGAATGCAAAGTACACTGCAGTTTTTACTCCTCAAATTAAATTTTCTATAGTGAAAACACAACATGCTATGGTAGTGAGCGAGTCTTAGTTCTGTGAATGTTACTAAAATAGCTGTACATGTTTTACCTTTAGAAAATGGATTTCTTTTCAGACTTTACTGTAAGTAGATTATAGAATCTGTAAGGTCCGATTTTTCTTTGATTAACAAGGTCATTACTCTTTCTATACAGAATATGTTGAATGCAGTATTTACAGAGGACTGATTGCCATTTTAAAAGCTTCTTCAATATGCATGTGATTGTCATCAGGAACACAATTATATCACGGTACATGCGTTATAATGCTTCTGTAGACCACTGGGGTTGATTTATTAAAAGGAAATAGGGTGTTCACTTTGCAGGATAATATGCACTTTGTATGGGAAGTGTCCTCTTAGTTAATGAAACAGCAAAAAGTTTTCCCAGCACACTCACCAGCCAGCATGCAAAAAAACTTGTCTCACCGCTAAGGTTAAAAACAGAGGTTTGGATACACGTCTTCTGCAGAAAATGTGAAAGCCGCACAGCCATGTCAAGACACCTCTAAATAGTGTGGTCCTAACTCTAAACTATCAGAGACTCCATCTTGGAGCACATATGCCAAAAGATGAAATTGGGTGCAGGTTTGTCAGGAGGAAGCCCTCCCTTGACGCAGCTGTGCCATACATCAGACCAAAAAGAGGGACGATTGCTGAGAAAAGAGGGACAGAGGGATTTTGTTCCACATGAGGGACAGTTGTGATCTATGGTGGACTGTGCTCCCTGTTTAGCAGAACTGCATAGTAATTATGCTTTACAGTTCCACTTAATTTCTATAGCTGCCCATAGATAATTTAATAGCTCAGCTGGGCATGCAAGCATTATTTAGTATTTCCTTATTTATTACAGGCATTTCTATATCACTCACAATTTACCAACAATGACAGTGCATACTGTACATTCACATCAGTCCCTGCCTTCAGGGAGTTATAATCTAAGGTGCCTATCTCACATACACACACATACTAGGGCCAATTCAGACAGCAGACAATTACCTGTGAACAGGGGCGCCCTACAATGAGGCAGCCTGAGGTGATTGCCTCAGCCAGCATCTCATTGGGTCACATGGGGGGGGATGGGGGGTGGCAGGTGTGCCTGTTGTGGCCGCCTTTTCAGAGTGTCCCAGGTTGCTGAGAGCTCTGAGCAACCTCCGACACTCTGGCCAGCGTCCTACCTAGCTGACTGACTGGCATCACGCCCACCTCTTGGCAGCCAGTGACTTCTGTGAGCTGGGAGGGATGCTGGACAGAGCCAAAGGTACAGGCAGCAACCCTAGCCTCCCCGCCCCGGTAACATACACCATCACAACAGCAACTTTCCCCTTCCCCCCCCGGAACATTCATCACCATCGCCACATCCCTCCAGTAACCATAATCCCCACGGTCTCACGGTTACCCCTAAATATTCCCAGTGTCTGCGGATACCTCATAAATATTGCATTGTTGCCCATGCTGTAATAATGTGAATTACTTATAAAAATACTTTCAGGTTAATTTTAAAAAAAAAATCACTCTTGAATGACTGTATTTTCCTTTTAAAGAGATCCTGTCACTTTTTAAAATACTGAAATTTGCTGCTGCTGGGTATGATGTGCAGGCACTCAGGGGTGCACCCACATATTTGCCGCAGCCTTCTCTATCCTCTGCTATGTTCAAATGCTGGGCTGGTCTGATAGGGCAAAGCACTTCTGATAGGGCTCTGACACTTCAAGGTTGACCTCTCCCCCAGTTCTTATCAGCCCATTACTATGACTGCTAGGCTAAAAGAAATGTGTGAAACAGGGGTGGGATGGGCAAGCTTTAATAGCAAGAAGAAGTGTAAAGGTTTTGTTTAATCAGAATCAATTGGCATTGGGGTGGAGCAGTGAATAATGAAAATCTAATGGGACAAAGTCTCTTTAACACTGCCATTTTGTTTAGGGAAAACTCCACTTTAACTAATAAAGATATACCACACATAGTTATTACACAAGCTATTTTGTAAGGTGGTGCCATTAAAAGTACATTTCCATGACAATCTGCAACCAAGTATGGTTTTCTGCAAACCCCTCAGAAATCATTTTGTTTGCATGCATGTGTGAATGGATCCTTTCCCCAGAAGTCTGAGATGACTGCACAGAGTTTTAAGTACAGTTTCAAGCATCCTCTGCTCTACTTTAGCCTTTCATCTCTTATGAGAAACAGGGAAACAATGGCACCCCATCGTACTTCCACAACACACCTGCATTGCACCATAATGCATGGTAATGCACTATCATTTTATGCAGTGTACTGCTTTATTAAAAATGCTGTAGGTCCTATTTTGAGTCCATTGTGGTGTGTGGGCAGTCCATTCAAATCAATGTTCTGTCTCAACGTAACAAAGGTTAAAACGCAAAATAATGCACGTTGATGCTTGTTCATTACCACAGCATGATGTGAATAGGCCTTTAGACTAATTTTGTGATACCTTCCGATCTCCTCAAAGAGGTTACAGCAATGGCCGGTCTTTGTAACCAGAGAGCAGAGGCAGCTAAAGAATCTGCAATGAAGATTGATAAAATCCCTGTAATATAAATACATGACCTAGAGGTGATTCATTTGGTGCATTTTAATTTATGGCTTCCAAGCCATTGCAAGTGTCGTTTCTTATGATCTGAACACAAACACGATAATCAAGCTTCATTCCCTATATGATCTATTCATTCTAGGAAAGGAAAGAGTCAAGAGATGGAGCTATCTGGACAAGCAGAAGCTTTTAACTACACTGAAAATTATAACTTTAGTGCAAGGTAGTAAAATAAGTCTCACAATGATAAGATAATTGAACTACATACATCATCCCTGTACTTTGTTCTCATTTATAGTTGCTGCTTTTCCTGGGAAGTGATTTCATATCAAATAGCTGATTGGACCCCGGCTGCCATTAAAAACCCAAGGTAAAGTATATTTAAAGTGAAAATATTTTGTAGTTTCCAATAGAGTAGAGAATGGTAATAACCTCTCTGTTTTCTTGGGATTTTTTTAACGTCTCATTGGAAAGATCTCCGTTTGCTTCCTGTCCCACAGATACAACCAGAAGTTAAAGGAAACTTCTCTAAAGTGAGAGAAATGATCTCTTTAATTAGGTATACATCCTTCTATTTTATATATATATAACAGATTCCGTTATCAATGCGTATGAGCGTTGATTGAGGAACTACTGGCCACTTTCAGAATACCTGAACAGATCAGGAAGCTCATTGGCTGCTAGCTCTGTTCGGTCGACAATTTTTCAACATGCTCTTTTAATCAGCTGATTGGCGCCCACGTATCGAATTTTGCACGGGTCATCAAAAACCAGCCGAAATTCAAAGTATGTATACCCGGCTTCAGACAGTTGTCAATACAACAAGTATCTCCATTGGAAGACTTCCCCTCTATTCGTGGTCCACTGACAATTCAAAATTTTAGATTTTTCCTCACTTTCAATCCCAATGTCAGTGATCACCATAGACAGCAATTAAAACCTGACAGAGGTACTTACCATTCTCTACTATATTGAAAACTGGAAACAAGAAGGTATGACATTGGATTTGCTTCAATATAATATAATAAAGGCTAAACGGTCTATTGTCTCTTCTTCTACATTCTTCGTTTATTGCCATTCAATAGTTCAGGAGCGTTGTCACCCTTGCATGCTCGCTCCTACCATGGGCCTGTAGTCTCTCCCATCACCCCTACCGCAGTAGGTAGTGCACAGCATCAATGCCACAAGCATAGATGTACTTATTATATTACCCTGCCCACAGTCCAGGCAGTGCACAGGACTCAGACAGTGGAGAGGGTCAAATGACCTCTAGAAATGAGCAAAAAATAAGGTATTTTTGGGCCAATTCATATTGTGCAGACTACATATGGCTACACACTACCCTGCTAAATTCCTACAATTTTTCTTTGCATCAACTTTATGAAAAAAGTATCAGCAAAGAAATGTGCTGGTATGCTGAAACTGTTGTTGCTGTGTTTAAGCTGTAAAATGTGTGAATGAATGGATGCCCTTATGTTGGACATGTTTGTATATACTGTATAGTTATAATTCATTTGTGAAAGTTGGCACAAGTTATCTTTTTTTTATGAGGAAATCAAAATATAAAACTTGTTTTACAGTTCCTTACAATGCTGACTAGCTTGAGAAAGTTCCAGACAAAGGTGTGCCAGGTTAATTATTAATTAAACAAACAAACCATGTGTACAGTACAGATAGAATAACCACCAACTACAGTACTAATTAACCCATTGCTGTCCTATCTAACACATTGCTGTCCTATCCAACCCATTGCTGTCCTATCCAACCCATTGCTGTACTATCCAACCCACTGATCTTCAATAAGTTCCAAATCAGAGTCAACATTTATTGTGACCAGTACATGTAACTAAACTATGAAGGCATACAAAATTGTGGGCTCTATCATAGTTCATGGACAGACACACAAATGGGATGCAAATCAGACTCAACATTGCAAATTCTCTATATACAATATCTAAATCTGCAATCCATCTGATTGCAAAAAAAAGTTGGGTTGACATACATTTCACCTTTAAATAATTATTGTAATTTCATAATTTGCTAAATAATAAGATATTTCATAGAGTTTCTCCATTCTGAAACAAACTGCTGCACTTGATTCTTTATGCAAAATTGATTTATATATATATATATCTATCTATCTATCTATCTATCTATCTATATATATATATCATGCCACCTGCATTATTAATTTAATTTAATATACTGGTTGATAGATCTGATACACAGAAATGTACTTAATAGATACATTATAATGTATTTAATGTATTCCAAGACCATCATGAGATCAACAATTAATAAGGTTAATGTTCTGTACATTGCAAAAGCAAGCACTGCAATGAAAAAGTAATCAGTAAAGAAAATACATTACGATAAAAGGTCCTATTGTCAGCTAATCCTATAGTTCTTAGAAGAGTGTAGTCCAGAATGTATTAAAAAAAAAACAAAGCTTTACAAAGGAGATTATATATTCACAGAATCTCGGGTTATGTGAGAACCACGCTTAATGTGCCCATACATTTGCAGAATATATAGGTAGTAGGCTGTTTTTATATAATCTCTGTTACTAATTGAAGTATATAAGGACTCCCTTCAGATGTAGCTCAGGTGGCATTGAATTTGTGATTTTAGAGCTCTACATTGATGAGTGTATGTGGTTCTCCTAGAAATGTTTCTATTGTACCCCAAACAAAAGATTGCCCATTTTGGATACCTGGCCAAATTTCCTACTTAGCTAAGTACTAGAAGTCTTGATCTGCCTGATCTGCCTGTGTATTACCAGCTTCAATCACAAGGATATGCCAGTCAATCACCAGAAATGGCAAGTGTCCATTTCACAGGTTTTGCCAGAATTTAAGTTAACCGACCTCTAATGTGTTCTCATTTATTCTTCAATCCTCATTGTGTGTACAAGGTGTATAGTGCAGCCCATCCCATGTGTAATGATGTGTTGTACCTTGTGCCAGTAATGTGAGTCTGGTCCGTGGCTCTCCTGTTCTGCAGGCTGGTTCAGTGCTATATACTGCACTGAGAAGTCTCTTATAAATACATTGCAGAGACATTTCCTGTGTAAACTGTAGGAGCTCTTTTATCCCGCCCATTACACACATTGTCTAAGCTTATCACAAATACTACCGACGCTGAGCTTTCACCTTTGGACCTCCCAATATTAGTTAATTTATTTATCAGATCATTTGCAGCATATCCTCCTCAGCATTTTCCATTTTTATTTCCCTTTATGTAAATGCTCACTGTATTTTCTGAATATCACAAAGATCAATGCTTTCTTCTCCTTGTTATGTTGGCTCATAGCTGGAGCCTAACTAGAAATCATGGGGCCCCATAGCAAAACCTTGGGGGCTCCCAGCTAACTCTCTGTAACGGTTGGCAGTATCAACAGTGTCAATTGTGTCAACTGCGACAATACATGCCATTGATCCTAATGTAACACCCATCACCTTTTGTGATGTGACTACTAAGCATTTAGTGATAGCCAGGGTGGTAGACAGCCTGGCTGGATTTGTAGTGGCCATTACATGGTTAATCCCAGGTGTCTAGCCTTGCCTGTACCCCCCGGAGCGGAGTGTGACTTTGTCATATTGTGGGACAGCCAATGGTGGACACTGTAATATGTGTACAGTACAGCAGCCAATCACTGGGCTTGTTACAGTCAGTGGTGCCTGGGGTTTGGGCATGGGCTGAAGTGAGGGAAGAGGTTTCACTGAGGCCACCAACATGGAGGAGGCCTGAGAGATGGAAAGAGGAAAAGAACCAAGACCAGTGCAGGCTCTTGAAGTGCCCTGGATCTATGTGGACTTCAGAGCAGGGGCAGTGTTTCTTTCCTGGCTTGTGGATCTGCATTGCTACTCTTGCAAGGTCCGGTGAGTATGGAGCTGCTGATGGTTCCCCCTAGACACCTAGAACCCCTATACCCTCTCTCCCAAAAGAAGATGTTAAATAAACTGTTTAATTAGCATCATACTACTGAAGTGGACATCAATTTATGGGCACCAAAAGTAAGCGGTTAGTGCTAATGGGCGCAGCTGGAAATCAACCCCAAGACCGACTACATGTGGACCGGGCAAACAGCGGCTCCTTGCGGGGAGTTATCGCTACACTAACATGAAATATATATCAATGGCAGGCAGCAGGAGAGTTGCAAGCATACTCAGCACACTACTAAGGAGCAGTGCTGGGAGTAAAGGTTCTAGAATGTTTAATATTTATAACCATAATGATATTTAATATTAGAATAAAACGACTGACGCTCTTGCACACACTTCCTCTTCAACCCCAATACTTCTTTAAACTCTAGTTTTATGGAAGTTTATTTGTAGAACCACAAACCTCAGACCTCCTATAAGGTTTTAACAGAGGTGAAACTCTGGGGTTTGTGTTGTGCATTAGGCATAGGGGGTTCATTTTAATCTGTAGCAGAAGTTCAGAGGGCAATAAAGCTACACTGCAAATGCTTCTACTGCATAGAGGGGGATCTGTGACTAGACCATCCTGAGCTCTGACTTTCTGACTTTAATCCTTCTTTACTGGAAACTTCACTGTGCAGTTTTTCTAATCAGCCTCCCTAATGGGGCCCCTTCCTATCCCAGGCCCCAGAGCAGCTGTGTGGGCTGCTATGGCTATTGTTACACCACTGCTTCCTAGGAAATATTAATCATTATTAAAGAACTATGGGGTGTGTGAATTACACTTATTCCCATAGTTAGAGCCGACATGTGACATTTAAACTATCACACTTTGGCTCTATTGATCAGAAAGTGAGCGAAAACATTCCGCCACTCACTCACTTCCCGATCATCTCCCTGTAGAGAGCAGTGACTGTGAGTCACTGCTCCCCACAGAATTCCTCCCCTCTCCTCTCCGATCCTGCAGTGCTGACTGGAGGAACAGACAGGGGAGGAGGCAGACATAGCTGGCTCTGCCTCTAGATAGGCATAGCCCGGTGTTAATTAGCCAGCAGGGTAGATCTCAAAAGTATTGTCAGGATCCGTCCCAGCTGTGGTGATCTCAGCATATATTGGGCAAAAAAAAACAAAATTTTTTTTTAACAAAACATTTTTCTTTGTGTGTATTATACTATATTACTATATGTCACATTCAGGGCTAAGTGAGAAATTTGATAAGCTTTGATATACCTCCTGCCTTCTGTTTTCACTCACCTTTGCCACATTGCCCTGCCACTCCATTGACCTTTTGGGACACTCGGAAATACCCACTTCTTTGTCTCGACCAATAATGGAGTATTCGGAGCCTGAGTGGTCATTTGCAAAGCTAAACATTGCTAAGTGGGGAGTAGGTTTGTTACACAGAAGCTGGGAAGCTGTCTCCATGTTCCCTTGTCACCAGGTGACGGGAAAGTATGGAGCCGGCTTTCTGGCCCATCAGGGCGGGCAATGACTTTCTGATTTGCCAGCTTCCCGACCAATCAGGAAGCTGTGCCTCAAGCTATTACATGCCGCCCAGCTTCCTGATTGGCTGGGAAGAGACGAGGGAGCATGGTGCCGGCTTCCTGGCCAATCTGGAAGTTCCGTTATCTGTTTAGGCATTGGGAGCATTTGGGCGAGTAAGACTATTTACCCAGATAATCTGTATCGGCACCAATACCGATACTTGTATCGGTGTATCACTAATATACACATATTGAAATAGAAAAGTATATAATATTAAAAAAACGGATCCCCAGCACTCAGACCAGTTAGCAATATATAGAGTAAAGTCCCCTCTCTAGTCTGTACTGCAGTCCCTATATCACAGGGTAATGAGTTATTAAAATAATAATACAAGTTTTAAAGAAAAAAAATCTAAGAATATTTATTTTACTGCAGTATAATAAGTGCTGTGAAATAATATGCTTTAATTTGTTTAGGAAGAACATAAGTAAAATACAGCAATATACAAAATTATTGAAATTATGTTTTAAAAAACATCAGTACATTCTTTGAATTTCATTTTGAAATGTTTTTAGATTGTGATTCTGCAGGAATATTATTTTATAATATTTTATTGCAGAATAACATTTTATTGCAATATATGTGGAACAGAACATATTAGTTATCTATCAGCAGCAAAACATAAATAAATATTGACAGCGTACTGTGAGGCTGGTCACTTATCTAGAAACAAAAGCCTTAGGGCTCAGGGTTTTTGAAACACACAAAGGACAAATATCCCTTATCTTCTCACTTTGTTCCAGTGATTTAACCCTGTCCCTATTCCTTAATAATTATCAGATACTTGTGATGAATTTATCATGCCTCAATGTCTGATCATCTTTATAGGTCGATGGTTGATTTGTTACCCAGCAAAACAATACTACTGCCTTCATTTCCAAGAGCCTGCCCACATATTGTGTGTAGCGAGAGGTCTCTCAGGAAATGTAGTTTTGGCTGGTGTTACTACCTCAATAGCAACTGAGCTCCCAGCAGCTGCCCTTGCAGCACGTTTACAAGACTGGTGATGCAAGGGCAGGGAGTACCAAAAGCTGTTTCCTATTACTGTAACAAGGTAAATGACAAAGATAATGTTGAGACATGCTTTAGAAGTGGAGAAGGAGGTTAGGGGTTCATTTTGGGTCATGCCTCAACATACACTTCAACTGCTTTAGAGTATTTAGACTTAATTCCTCACTTTAAGATCCCCTTTGTGATGTTATCAGTTGCTGAGCTTTAAGGAGACTACTCAAGGTTCTGTCAATAGTATACCTATCAATATTTAGAGAATTTGCAAACAGTGAAGCTTATTCACCTATGAACCACAGATTTCACGCTTTGTTAGTAAGGTAAAAAAACATGATTCGTTGTGATTTTTCTAGGAATTGATTAATGCAACCATTTGTAAAACATCATAAAATATCCATCAGAACACTGACAAGTTTATTTTGTTTGAGAGTCTGGGGGGAACATAATTGTGTCTGTAAAAGGTAAGATACCTGCAAGACTAAAAGATGGTCAACATCCAGTTCCACAAATTGGGCTGGATCATTTGTGTTGTTCATGGGTACATTCAGATGTGAGCATCCATTCCTTCCTGGATGAAAAAGCAGGCATACTGAAGTAATAGAAGCACGTACTGTATATATTAATAAATACTGTACATTACTTGAAGAAAAGTGTGTTTTGCTGGTTGGTTTCATTCTAACTAGCGATGAGCAAACCAAGCCAGGTTCAGTTTGTGGAAGGTTTTGGCAAACCCAGTGGGAAGTTTGCAAGCCTCAAACAGCACCAAACCCTATTGAAACCTTTATGAGGTGAATCTTGTCATTTTTATCTGCCTTTTTTCAAGTATAATTTGCAAGCTATTGTTATGAAAGGGCATGGGTAGCTGGGTACAGTCATTGGAAACATGCACCGATGCAAAAAAACATTTAATGGTGCACATTAACTAGTGAAAACATATTTCCCCCTAAAATTGCAGGCCAGCCCTTATCCAGGCATACAGCCTGGGTGGCCTCACCATCTTCCTGAACTAGTTCAGGCAACATGCCTTTCAAAACTGGCGGTTACCTTGCAATGGAGGACGGTCAATCCTCCCCCCTTGCAAGGCACGATGTTGAGGAACAAAGGCCTCCTGCCAACATCCTGTCTCCCAAAATGGATATTGGGGGGAATCAGGAAGGCCCCTTTAAAATAAGGGGGCCCCAGGTATCCTGCCTCCTACAGCAAAATGAATGCGGGGTAAATGAGAACCCCTGGTTACTCATTCTCAGAAAAATTTAAAAAGCAAATAAACATACCAACACCATGAAAAAGTCATTTAATCAAAAATGTAATTTAAAAAATGTAAACAATTTCGCCCAATGTAAATCCATCATGAATCATGTCGTCCAGTAGATCCATTGCCAATAACAATATTTTGCTGCCCAACGATGTTTCCCTTCTGGCACAATGGTCCATCACTTCATATTGTTGCCCCTCCACATTACTCCTGCTAAGTGACAGATCCCCAGCAACTCTGGAATATAACCAACAGCCCCTTGGATCCTGGATGATGTTATTGTCCCTTTAAAAAAAGGACAACAAATGGCATGGTCCCCATAAAATTCAAACCAGACGTATATGCAATCTAAGTGGCCTGTGAGTAAGTGTGGGCTACCCTTCCTAAACTGGAATCTCATCGCTAGTTCAGACCAACATCATTTTTATGACCACCTTAATTGATACCTTAACAGTCTGCAAAAAAGAAAGAACATGTTGTCATTCTGTTAGAAAAATGATGGAATTTGTATACACTGAGTGGCCAGATTATTATGACCACCTGACGTTTGTAGGCAAATTAGCTATAATTAGCAATAATTTCGTGCTGAAGTTGCTAGAGGGCCAGACCATTATAAATAGGGAAGCAGGTTGTTTACCACGACAGTAAAAGTGATTTTTGTTCTACTTCATCTTTAAAAAATTTACAAAATTGAAAAAGCACAAATATAAAAATGATTTTAAAGATGCGAATCACAAAAAATAAGGCTCCTTTCACATGTCAGTTACCTGATTGGATGCCCAATGTAAGTCTATGGGCAGCCAAGACTAAACAGACGGGCATCTGTTTACACGTGGTTACCCTGACTTCGGCCAGGTCCAGAAAAACAAACGGAATAGTGTTCCATTTTGATGGAACTGATCGTGCCAGATCGGAAGTAATCAGATGTAAACACACATGTCTGTTTACATCCGATTCCCCATAGACCAACATGGGGTGCGGTCACTTTAGTTTTTTTTTCTCCATCGTAAGATGTAGGAACAAAATGGATGGACAAGGATGTCACAGTGGTGACATCCGATCCGTACTGCTCCGATAAAGAGGGGATCTGTAAACGGATCCATTCCTGATCAGCCCATGTGAAAGGGGCCTAAAGATCAAATTTGTTTCTGTCAGCAACTCCCCAGCCCAATTTTTTTTCTCAACTGTTTTTCAAAACATGCAGTTTGAGAGTACAACTTTTTATCTGTAGAATGTCCTACACAATCACACTCGTGGCTCCTAGCCACGTTCCCCCTAACTTTGAAATGCCCCACATGGGTCTCCCTAGAGAAGTGATGAAGATGAATGGACATTGAGTCCATTCATGAATGGACATGAATGGACATGAAGATGAATGGACATTGAGTCACAGCCTACCGAGGGCAATTCCCATGATGCAGTACAACCTGAAGCCACCACTTTATTAAAGAGGAACTGATCTCTGGAAACAATGCTCAAAAAATAGCAGAGAGAGGGCAAAAGACTAGTCACCAATATTTCATGCGGTCTCCCTGTGGCTGAACTACCCCTCCATTACTGACTTACGTGTCCTGCACTGTGTCTCTGTGTGTAGGTGGCCACCTTTACAGAGGAGTAGGACTTTGCTTCCTCGTGTCAGTGACTCCAGCGTGGAGAACAGTGAGCAGAACAATACTGATATCACCAAATTTCACTACAAATCTCCTAAGACTAGTAGTCATCTGTTGTGATGCATTTCAGCCCCTTAAGGTTTGAATGGGTTGTTTAACACGCCACAACATAATGCACATCAACATATGATAAAGTTCACATTGCAGTGTACAGCATTGTAATGTAAATGGGCCCTTAAAGTTATTACGCATCAAAAACGCATGCAAACGCATTGGAACGGAATGCATACAAAATGAAAAAAAAAACAAAAAACAAGGAAAAGCAGAATTGGAAGTGCTCTGACAGAAAGAAGGAAGTGACATAATGGACATAATGGTCTAATTTGCATTTTGAAAAAAATACAAAAAACGAATTGCGTCAAAATCACGGTAAAAACGCAGCAATGGTGTGAACTAGCCCTTAAAGGAAGTGAGGTCAGCTAATGTTATACTATTTCTTAAATCTTCTTCAGAAGGAATGATGGGAAAGAAGGAAGACACTGCTAGGAATTAGAGAATGCTGATGCCAAAAATTAATAGACATTCAGGGTCAGTATATCAGATGGTGGCAGGGTCCTCTGAATTCAGAATATATTTGGATTCCAAAGCTTTATGAAAGATTTCTGCCCCTGTCTGTGTTATGTGATACTCAATACTTTAACAACCATGCTTAATAAAAGGAAAATACTTGCAGCATTGCTAGACTTCTGATATGATTGCTCTTTGGTTATACTTAGCGTGTATCACAAATTATCTTTTTCCAATAGTTCTGTGTCTCTAGCAGTTCATAGTTCATGTAATATTGAGCCAATTTATTACCTTGCACTGATTTAAAAATTGATAAAGACCTACAGAAGATAGTGATATAACCAGCTTGTGGCATCAGCACACAAGAGATGAGAGGAATAAAAAATACAATGAGATAAAAAAAGTAGACCAAATAAACATTAAAGTAGTATTAAACTAAAAAAAATGTTTCTCAGTGATGAATCCAGAGCAAACAAATATACATTGCACAGCAAATTATTTCTTTACATTTTTGCCTGAACAATTGCAGTCATCATGTTTCCAAACAGCTCCAACTCTCTCAGCTCCACTTCCCTGAACTTCCAGAAGAATACAAGATCACAAAGGACAGAGCAGTCTGCCGCAGCTGTCCATCTATTAGCTTGGACAAGGGAGAAAGGAAGAAGGAGGAGGAGAGAGTAGAGGAGTGACTTGTCTTGCTGTGCATGTGTGTTTGGGGAGACACACACACAGCTTATTAGCATATACAAGGGTGACTCCATGGGACCCTGCAAGGGAAAGGAGCCACTCTAAAACAAGATATCAGGGCCAGTGCTCAGGGGACCAGAGTATTCTGCAGGAAACAAACACTTTTAAACATCATGAAGCAGATCTATTATAAGTGATTTCATTCATTTGAAATAGCTAAAAAACACTTTTGTCCATAAATCTGGATGGTTTGGGTCTATATACAGTTATGTACAGTATATGTAAGCAGAAAAATGTTAATTTTATCAGTATTCTTGACACATAGAGAACTATTGCTGCCATCCACCAGACAACTGTTTACTACACTCTGTGCCTGCATTTTACCTGCCATTAATAAAATGCAGGCCGTGATGTGGAGCCAGTAGTGTCTTATGATTTGAGTAAAGGCCAGTCACATGACCTTGACAATATAACCAGGCATACCCCCTCTGGCTTTTTTTCCCCGATTCATTTGACAGAGGCTTTGCTTGCTTTGAAGCACTAAAGATGTGGTCTTTACAAATGTTAATTTTCTTAACTTGTGCCATGTTTTACATACAAGTCCATACAGGCATGGCAGCTGGAGGATCTTCTCATGAGATTTGGGATCCTCAGATTTCCCTGGATTTTGCCAGAAGGCCTGTAAATTTACCGTTGCCTTGGCACCACAGAGGTGTCAGCTAGCTATATTTTTTAATTTTTGCGAGGCCTGATTTAAAATAAACGTGGCAGTAAAAATTAAAGGAGAACTATGGGGTCAGGGCTTTTTCCCATAGTTCTCCTAAGGGTCAGGGAGAACACAAACTAACGTTCTCCCGTGACCCTAAGCTCAGTATACTGCGAGCTACAGCTTGCTGTATACTGAGACGCCACAGCCGGAACGGATCCCGACAATAGCCGGCTCTGCCTATCTAGAGGCAGAGCCGGCTGTGCCCGCCCCCTCCCCTGTCCGTTCCGCCAGTCAGCGCTGGAGGATCGGACAGGGGAGGGGGGAATCCCTGCAGGAAGCCATGATTGACAGTCACGGCTCTCTGCAGGGATAGATCGAGAAGTGAGCGAGCGACAGTATGTGTTCACTCACTTCAAGATCTACTGAGCTGACCTGTGACAGTTTCATTGTCACAGGTCGGCTCAGATTATGAGGCTGAGTGAAAATCACTTGCCTCATAATTCTCCTTTAATCATATTAGAAACAATTGTGAGAAAAAGAAGGTTTCCTTAAGTAAAACCCATATGTCAAAATAATCAGTAGAATTCATACATATATAGAGTCACGATTCCTGTAAATGTTGAGCCTTCTGGGCCTTCTTGTTGAAAAAAATATATATATAATTATATGATTCTATAGCATAACAAATGAACAATCACATCAAATAAATGTATTTGATGTGATTGTCCATTTGCTATGCTATAGAAGGTAACAAATATTTATATTTATCATACTTTGATATTTGCAGCACACCCTAATTTTTGATTAAGTAGATTTACAATTTATAATTGCAGATTGACACTCATTATTTTTAGATTTATTTGGGCCTTCTTATTGGCCAAGGGTCAAATTAATCTTTAAAGGAAAAGTTGATATTGGTGTATTCACTTGTCTATATCTCTGGATCTACAAATCATCTTGAGATGTGGTTTACACTGGAGGTAAGTCCATTTTTGTATCATGTTCTCAGTTTCACTTGGCCAGATTTGTGACAGGTTTCCTTTAATATGCTGCTCAGGAGTTTCGTATATCATCTATTAACGAAGGCACGTTCATTTTATTATATTTGCTTACTTTTGGAAACTGGTATACCAATAAAAAGTAAATGAATGTGCAAACTTTTTTATGTTCAATACTTTTATTGGTTTTACAAAGAAAAAAGTTAAGGCCTTGTTCACACCGAAAGCGTGTGCGTTCCAGAGCGGTAGCTGCTGGAAAGCACCGCGATCGCTGAGAAACTTCCCCCCGCGTTTTGGGGTGAAAAACGCAGGGGGAATTTTCTCTGCCATTGCGGTGCGTTCCAGCAGATACCGCTCCGGAACGCACACGCTTTCGGTGCGAACAAGGCCTAAAGATAACAAACAGCACGTAAGAAATAGTGACAAGAAATTGGTAATAATAAATTTCAAAGATACAAAGTAAATCAAAATGTCGCATCAACCAGGTGGCACAACAGGGCATATAATGACAGAAGACATAGAGCACAATTAAAGTGATAGGTAAGAGAAAGAGGTAAAGAAGCAGAGAAGGGGGAAACAAGAAAAGAATAGACTAGAAGAGAAGAGGAAAAGGAAAAAGAGAAAGAAAAAAAAGGGGGGGGGGAGAGAGGGCGAAAAAAAGCGCATTCCGGGGGTTTGGGTCAAGCTCCCATACACAACAAGTAGACACCATGGCAGATTAAAGATACAGCAGTTGGCGATCAAAGTTAGGAGACATGCATCGCGAAAGTGCAAACTTTTTATTGACCATAGCTGAACTGTGCCATATTTTAAGTTGCAAATTCATACTTTTTATAATATAATAAGAGAGCTTGAGTGTTTGTCAGAACAGAAAGAGTCTGCCCAATAATGTTATAGCTTCTGTAGCTATAATCCAACATGATTATATCAATTATTATTTCATACAATTCTACCACACTCAAGAATGCAAAAGAATAGTTGAATACAATGTTCAATACAATTTAGTAACAAAAAAAGGGAGAAACGATAGGGGTTTCTGAGAGGTATTACACCACAGCTTCAAATTTTTGTATAAAATTGATTTTACTACACATGTACCATAAATATATATATACAAAAAACAGACAACAGTTAATTGAAAAAGGTCCTAAAATAGATTCATTGTATCAGGAGCGTATACCCATAAAGCATTCTGTACATAACAGTTATAGATCAAATAAATATTTGTTTTTGGATCAGTGTGTTCAATCCCTACGCGCTTTTCAGCTTTGCTTCATCAGGGGATTATAAACTGATCTATTAAAAAACAGTATGTTCAATCAGTACATATCAACAATATATTGCATATATCAATTAAATAGCATATAGTGTATAGAGAGATGTGTTTTGGCAGCCAGATCAAACAGAGGGAAAGCCCACCACCACCGTCACCTTTGCACACCTGGCACTCACCACCAACTGGGAGTAGCTGGATACGGGTGGAGCTCCCTGTCCGGAGTGTGGATGGAGAACCGATTCCACATCCAATGTTCAATACAATGTTAAAGTGACTCTAAAGTTAGGAGTTCAATCTTAAAAATACATTCATGTACCTTAACTATTAACAAATATTTATCTTATTTGTGTATCACTTGGCTGTGGATCCTCAAATCATCTCTGAATAGGTGCTGACACTGTCCTTCCTTCTGGAGGGTGACTACTTTTGTTCCCCATGGTCCCTGTGTGTGGTGTAAAATAGCCACCGCTCCAAGCTTGCTCCCGTGATGGACTTTAATTTCACGTTTAGTTTACTAATTTGTACTGAGATTGTAGTCTATCACAGGAGTGAGCTTGGAATGGTGGCTACTTTACTCCACACACAGCGGCCATGGTGAACAAAAGTAGCCACCGTCCAGAAGGAAGGACAGCGTTAGCACCAATTCAGAGCTGATTTGAGGATCTACAGCCGAGTGATACACAAATAAGATACATGTTTGTTAAAGTGATATTAAAGCCTAACTTTTTTTTAAATTTCTCCTTTAAGGAGACCCTCCTTTGCTAGAGGTTGTTGATTGTATTCCTTAAAAGTTCCTAATTTCTCATTTTCTAGTGGCTCCCCGCAGTGCACTTCCCCCCGCCCCCTGCACGGGTGCCACTATTGTTCTAATGGAGGCACCCATGCATGCTCGTGCCCGCTCGTTTCTGCAGTGGCTGTGTGCGTCCATGGACACACACAGCCCTGTGGCAGGCCACGCCCCTTCCCTCTTTGATTGATGGCAGAAGGAGCCTATGGCAACCCGGCAGTTCGGGGAACGGAGGATCTCTTCAGACCAGCGGCGGGGACAAGGTGCTGGGCCGTTTTTACCCTAATGCAGAGAATGCATTAAGGTAAAAAAAACACCCAGACCTTAATACTACTTTAATAGTTAAGGTGCTTGAATGCATTTTTAAAATTTAACTCCTGAGTTTAGTATCACTTTGATTAGGTTGAGGTTGCATGCCAACCTCAAGGTCAATAGATTATATCATGTACTTAAAAAGCAGTTTGTACAAACCCACTGTCATAAAGGTCATAAAATACAATCATACAACTGATATCACATGGATACAATCGATTTGTATCAAATGCAAAATGTCAGCCTCATGGTTTCTCCTATGATGTATACATTGTAATTTGTAATATTATATTTTGTATGTCCTCACACTTGAGATTTGTGTGCTGTTTGACCTAAACGCAATGGTCTCTAAGGTTGCAACATATGGGGGAACTTTAAAACATCCCAAAGCTTCTGAATTTAAATATTGTTAAATAATCCAATAAATCTTTAAATGTGCTCTGGCTGTGTGTCACACACGCATATATGGTTCATATATATATAAGAAGTACATATAAATACCACTCTTTCTTTAGATTTGCATGGTTAATCATCAGCTTCTGTAAAGGAAGGCTTGTAAGAGTTAAATACATGTGATATTTATTCTTAAAATTAAGAGCACAAAGGAAATGTAACTCCACCTGCGGTTGTCCTAGTAACAATCTCTAATGTTAATTTACCTTCCTTAAGCAGTACCAAAGGTCAGAGGTTTAGTACTGCTACGTGAATACTTGCACTTACTAAACACCCAGCAAATCTCTCCTAGAGAAGTGGCTAAGTAAAGTGTATATTAGACGTACCATAACCTAAACCATGTAATCAAGAATGGGTATTTGGAGAATGACATCACAGAACTTAAAATACAGCACAAGACAATCATTCTAGCTTTCCTAATTTGTCTGCACACATATTCTAGTAAAAGCATCGGTGTCATCAGGAGTAGAGATGAGTAAACCATTTTGCATGAACAAGAGTCTGAATTGTGCATATTTGCTCAGTATGAATATCGATGGCCATTTGCTTTTTTCAGTCCCTGGTGACATTTGGTGGGGTCCACAATGCTGTCTTCCAGGACCTCCCAACTCCTTTACTGTCAATGGGCAATTATTAGCTTCAAAAATGCTTCTCGTCTATGGTAATACAAAAGTAGCTTTAAGCAAATCAAATGTCAATAAACAGGATAAGAACCTTCTCCCATCCACGCTATGCTGTGTACGCTAGACACTCTCTTCCTTAAGGGGGGAGCGCAGCTCAAGGAATGCATGCCAACCTCAAAACAAAACTAAAAAGAAAAAAAGAGAGAGAACAATTAAAACAACCTTTAATATTATTAATTAAAAAAAAAACAATCTATACATCAATGCAATCTGTGTGCCCAAGAGATAAGGCGCAGTGTACACAACTGATTGAAAAGTACAAGCAAAAGCTCCAATGCTATGGGAGACCTGCAATCCTTTCTCCTCTGCCTCCATGCCTAGCTAACAGACAGCTTGGAAGCAGGGGCATATCTGCAAATCATGGGGCCCCATAGAAAAACTCTGGGTGCCACCCAGCTAACTGTATCTATGGTGACTGAGAAATACTCTGGGTGCCACCCAGCTAACTGTATCTATGGTCAACTGCAATATATGTAATTGATATTACCTTGAAGTATGTATCAATGGCAGGCAGCAGGAGAGCTACGTGCATAGTCACTACACTACTGGGGAGCGGTGCTAGGGGAGTGGCACTAATAATAATAATCGTCATAATATTTTATATTATGATGAAATGTATAATGCTCTTGCACACACTTCCTCTTCAACCCTCTAATTGCTTCTTTAACCCCTTCATGACTGAGCTTGTTTTTCGTTACTGTTCATAAATGACTGACTTACTTTTTACATTTTTGCTGTGTGATTCTTCCACGTCAGTAATATACTTTCTTACAAAGTGCACCCACACATATTATATATTGTTTTTTAGAGGACAGATAGGGCTATACATTTATATCACATATGTGTACCTAACGCCTCACTTAGGACAAAGAAAATATAAAAAAAGAGGAAAAAACTTAAAGAAAACACTTTTTCCCCCAGTTTTGATTTGCATTATTTTTTTACAAAAACAGCACAGCTAAAAAAATACAATAAATACATTTATTTATTTATCCTTTATTTTGAAAAACCTCACATCCCTAGGATTTTAGAAATGTTTCTGTACTACTCGGCCTACAACTAAAACCTAACATTTTAATCTTTTTTTCTCTAAAAGCTAAAGCTAAAAGTGGTCACCTGGCATACAATGTCACTAATTGTCACACGTAGTGACAGCGACATACTTTGAACATTGCTGTCATGAGTAAGGGGTTGTATTTTTATATTTTTGTAAGGGGTTAGTTTGTATATTAATATAAAAATTATTATTATTAAAAATTATATAAATGATAGTATAAAAATATATTTAAATATACAGTAATACCTTGGTTTACAAGTAACTTGGTTTGAGAGCGTTTTGCAAGACAAGCAAACATTTCTGAAAAATGTTGTCTTGATATACAAGCAATGTCTTGCAATAAGAGCAAAATTTTGTAGAAAAGCACCCGAATAAGGCTATAGCAGTGCGAGCGATGAGTCTCTTTAACGACAATACAATGTAACATTGGATAGATTCCTTGTTAAGGTTTCACGAAATGAAAAAAATTCCATTGAGTCAAGAGATAGCAGCGATTCCGTTAGTGATAGTGAAAGTCGTCCTACACAATAATACTCCTCTCTCTCGTCCCCCCACACCAGCCACGAAGGTACCGGTAATTGGTTTATTTTTCTTTTATACAGTATTATACAGTATTGTACAGTATTATACAGTATTGTACAGTATTATATTACAGTGCAGTATTGTAATCATTTTTATATGAATATTTTTGGGTTGTGGAACGAATCATCTGAATTTCCATTATTTCCTATGGGGAAATTTGCTTTGATATACAGGCGCTTTGGATTACAAGCATGCTTCCGGAACGAATTATGCTCATAAACCAAGGTATCACTGTATCATTTTAATTTCTTACTTTTTTTTTAGTTGTTACATTTATTTTTTTACACTATTTTTTTTTTTTACTATTTTTTTAAACTTTTTTTTATTATTTATTAAATTATATCAAGCAGTCATTGTGACTTAATCTCACTATTACTGCTTGATAAATTAATCAATTAATTTTTGGTAATTATTATATTATTAGGCTGCTTCAAACTTCAGAACAGCCAATAATAACCTTAGTGACACTGATCCTGCAGCATTTCAGGATCAGCTTTCACTAAAGGTTTTCTGATGGTTACAACAACGATCAGAAAACTGAAACATTATTTCAGGAATAGATACATTATGTTTCTATTATTGAAATAAAAAATAAAAAAAGCCGGTATACGATCTAAAAGGTATATCACCACCTGCAGGAGAAGGAGACCTTCTCCTGCAGGTGGCGATATACCCTACCATTCAGGATCTATGATCTGTTGCCCTGTGTCCTTCAATGAACGGAAGAGAAAAGGTTAAGTCTTTCATTAATGGATGCCTCTATTCCGATGCATGCATTAATGAATGGTAACCGCTGATTCTCAGCGGTTACCAGCCTTGTAGAGCAGCAAATAACTCATCACGTACAGTGTACGGCAGGGGTGTCAAACTCAATTTAATTGTGGGCCGCATCAACATTATGGTTGCCCTCAAGGGGCCTGTAAGACTATATAAATGTATCTAATCTTTATCATACTTGCCTCTGCATTCGATTATCACTGGTTTTACTAATAACTTAATACCTAGATCTGCAAGTAGAAGTCTAGGAAATGGCACACACACACACTAATGCAGAATAATACATCTCCCCCATCCCCCGCACATAAAATAAGGCAGAGCCCCATCACCTGCACATTCCCTGGTGATCCAGTGGTTGATTAGTAAGGCCTTGTTCGGAACTTCGGACCTTACTAATCCTTCTTTTCGGCCAGAGCTCAGAACTGTCTCTGCTCCGGCCAAAAGGAATTACTGAGTGCCGGAGCTGACAGGAGCAGCTATGCGGTCTGCATCTGACAGAGATGCAGACTGTGTAGCTGTTTCCACAAGTCAGGTACGGCATACCAGGCTTGATAGCCAGCTGCAGGCCAAATGGTACCGGTCTGCAGGCTGGTACTTTAAGATCCCTGGAGTAGAGGCTGTGCCGCCCCTCTACTCCCTGCTGCCTGAGGCCATTGCCTAGGTGGTCTTGTGGGGAATAAGGCTCTGCAAATGATATATGCTGAATCATCAGAACTGTGCACAGAAAAAGTGATGGCACACTATCTAGTGCCTGAAATAATTATTGTCATACACTCATTACAATTATTTCATCATGACTGACATGCATAGTGTCAATCATTTCAGTGGACAGCTCAAACTTTTGAGCAGTTTTACTGGTATTGTTTTGGTTGTAGAAATGTACCCGTCTTCTGCACTAGCCAACAGCCTAATAACGTTATGTAGGTTACATCTAGTTCTTTCTATCCATCAATGTGACACAAAAAATCAATCCAACTATATACACCTAAATTCACTGAGCAAAGTCTTTTGCAGTTCTTAGTGTGTTCTGTAAAACTGACAGATACCAGTGCACTTACTGGAATTCTTTCAGTGCAAAGTGGGAGGATTACGTTTGCTACCTTCACATCCTCGTTTCACATTATTTTATTAAAACAGAAACAGAACAGTCTCTTAGTACAGATACAAACTTCTAACCAGGTTATGTCCAGTAGATACACCTACTCTAATATATACCTGAAGTTAATTTACCACATTAACCACCTTAGTACCGGAGCAATGTTTTAATTGTTGCACACATGCTAAAATCTGAATTTTTACATAGAAAATTACTTTAAACCCCAAAACAATTATATATTTTCTGAAGGCAGAGGCCCTGTAGAATAAAAAATGATAGCTGCATTTTTTTAATGTTACAAAATATCTCTCTGACGTTCGCAGTGAAACCCAACGTGTGTGGTGAAATCGTGTTTACTTGCACATTCATGCCCCACACGTGTGATTATTTGCATGCAGACGGCAGAGGCGGCGAGGTGCTGGTCCCTGATGTTTAAATGTTTTTGTTTCCTGCAGAATTAGCTGGTCCCCTGAGCACTGGCCCTAATATCTTGTTTAGGGGAGGCTCCTTTCCCTTGCAGAGTCCTATGGAGTCACCCTTGTCTGAGCTAATAAGCTGTGTGTGTCTCCACAAATACACAGACACAGCAAGGCAAGACACTCCCCTGCTTCCTGCCCTCCACCCCTCCCTCCTCTCAGCTAGTAGATGGACAGCTGATGGAGATGCTCTGTCTCTTGTGATCTTGCACTTGACAGGAGAGAGAAGCCGAGCTGAGAGAGTTGGAGCTGTTTGGAGACATAATGGCTGTACTTGGTCAAAGATGTAAAGAAATACTTTGCTGGGCAATGCATATTTGTTTGATCTGGATTCATTAATGAATAATAGTTTGAGAATGTATTACTACTATAATGCTTGCAATCCAAGAGGGATGTTGCAAAGGTATTTTATTTCTTTTCCCTGAAGTTTAAAAGAGTGTGTGTCACAGTGACTGTGTCACAGGTCGGCTATAACTATAGGGATGAGTGTAATTGATACTTCTCCTTTACTGTTTTAATAAACGTGTTTTCGATGTGCTACACTAAAAGAAACACATATTATTAGGAATGCAACAATATATTGTCCGCCGAAACATATCGGCCGAAAATGGCACTTTTGGCATAATGCCATTTCTCTGCCAATACAGCGGCGCATCCCTGCTTTCTTTCCTCCCCGCTGGGCACTGCTCTATGTCCCAGCGGGAAGGAGAGAAACTGTCACAGGCAGCCGAGCACTGCGGGAGGAGAGCGCTGTGAGCGGCCGTCTCTACTCCCACACTGCTCAGCCTCCTGTCACAGTCCGGCAGAGCGGTGTGTGGGCGGAGACAGCCAGCACTGTCACAGGAGGCTGAGCTCTACTCCCTACACCGCTCGCTCAGCCTCCTGTGACAGCGTGTCAGGAAGGAGAGTGGGTACAAACACTCAGTGTAATCAGTAGTCGCTGAGTGTTTGTACATAATTGAGGACATGGTATGGTTACTATATCCTCAATAATGAATGAATGAGAGTGACAGAGTCTACATAACCTCCTGTTCATTCATGATTGTGGTTATAGTAACCATACTATGTCCTCATGTTATCAATGAACAGGAACACTCATAGAGGATTCCTATTCATTTATAACTGGGGGTGCAGAAAAAGAGATTGAGGGGTCTGTTTAGATAATATTTCCCCAGAGACCCTAAAAGTAAAGTAAAACAGAAAAATATTTAATAAAAATGAATAAATAAATAAAAATAAAATAGAAAAATAAATAGAAAAAATTTAAATAAAAAACATTTTCATTTTCGGTCTGACAATTTTTTTTAGTTCAGTTTCGTTTTGGTTTTGAAATTTCCATTTCGGTGCACCTCTACTTATTATATTATAAGCTGTAAACTATAAGTGATTCCGTGTTTGAAGTATCATACAAGTGTCCTGTATCAGAGTCAGGAACAAGGCTTTTCTATTATCCAGATCGAGGCTTGGCTGCGCGTATCCACAGGAAGGCTTGGCTGCGCGTATCCACAGGAAGGCTTGGCTGCTCGTATCCACAGGGAGGCTTGGCTGCTCGTATCCCCAGGGGGGCTTGGCTGCTCGTATCCACAGGGAGGCTTGGCTGCTCGTATCCACAGGGAGGCTTGATGTGGCAATCCAGAGGGAGGCTTGGCTGTGGCAATCCAGAGGGAGGCTGGCTGCTCGTATCCAGAGGGAGGCTTGGCTGTTCCTACCCCAGTCCAGTCTTGGCTGCTGCAGATGCATAGATAGTGGAGTAGACTGAGAATGAAGCTGGAAATGGTGATGAACCCGCTTGTTTTTCTGTATCTCTGTGCAGTAAAAAAGAACCTGAAAACAAGAGAAGAGGTACTGACTGTGTGACTATTGTAAGTGATAACTGATATATTCCTCACACCAGGTGGATTTAATGCACTCGATAAACTATTGGCAGTGCAGAAAAAGGGAAATTATATGCAAAATTGTTGTAAAACAATTGTAAAAAATGTTGTATAATTGCTGTGACCACAGTTGATTAGGAGTCCTGCGCCACCTCCTGCTGGGTGCTGATTCCATGCATCCAAAATATATGCAATATGCAGCCTCTTCATTGCGACATTTCACAGGGGTTGTCCTAGTTCTGACACACATGCCACATTGAACAGCAGCATGCATTGTGAGACTTTGTTTAGTTGTTACATTCTGCACTATTTTAATGTTGCACCAATGATTGATTATTGGGCCCAATGTGTTCAGCAATAGGGGCGTCTATTACCTAAGGAAAATAACACCAGCTCCCTCTGCAGCGCAGAGTATCACCTCCTATATTTGCATGCAGTCTGATGTTTCTGAAGCCGGGGTATGCAACCTCAACACTCCTGCTGTTGTGGAACTACAAGTCCCATGAGGCATTGATAGACTGACAGTCACAGGCAGGACTCACAGAGACCCAGACATCATGGGATTTGTAGTTTCACAACGGCTGGAGTGCCTGTGCTGCCTACCCCTAGTCTTAGAATAAAATGTAAACCTGAAGCTGTCATTTTCATGTTCTCTACCAATGTCGCACACACCCACTTGGCACAGCGCTGTGATGTGAGCATGCGCACTGGACACTCAGCTACAGGTCGCTCCTAAGCTCTCTGTAGTGCAGGGATGATTCCTTTGAACGCACAGCGCAGCCTAACTTGACAATTTCCTTGTTTTGATTGCCTGAGCCTCCCGTTGGCTGATACTGTGAGAGGCTTGGAACGTATTGGCCGCTGTTTCCAGCCTTGGGTATAGCTGGGTGCCTGGGTTAGGCTGGTCCGAGCGGAGGAGGCAGGTCAGTGACAGAGGCTACGGCCAGTGTGAGTGTAATAATCCTAACAATGGCAGAGATGAGAGGGAGGGGGAATTATCCTTCCACAGTGCAGTGAATGTTCTTTCATTCAGGGTCACAATGTAATTTAATGAGCTGTGCTTGCATGTTACATGAAGCTTGCAGTGAGTGCTCTGTGCACCCCTTCCCACACATGTATGACCACTGACATGCTGTGTGTGTCCTGGGGAGACATTGTCAGCACACGGGGGCTCTTCATTGAGCTGATTGTCTATTCTGTCTTATGATAATTGATGTGTGAGTTCATAAACATAAATATAGCTGATATGTGACCCCTGCACCCCATGCGTTACCTACTCCTGACCCTTGCGCCCCACGTGTTATCAACTCCTGACCCCTGCATTATCAACTCCTGTTCCCTTGGCCCCACGCGTTATCAGCTCGTGTTCCCTGCGCCCCACGCGTTATCAGCTCGTGTTCCCTGCGCCCCACGCGTTACCTGCTCCTGACCCCTGCGCCCCACGCGTTACCTGCTCCTGACCCCTGCTCTGTGCCAAGCACCCTTAGGCCCTGTGTTCTGTTATAAACACTCTGTGCGTTATGCACTCTTGATCCCTGCACTTTGTGTGTTACATATTTGTGATCCATGCACTCTGTGCGTTGCACATTCTTGATCCTTAGTACAGTAGGCTTATTTAACTTGAAGGCACACATGATTCACCGAGGTGTGCTGTGCGTGCCGCATTATTTTGCTCCTTATGCTGCCCAGGGCACGTTGTCTTTACAACTTCAATGTCTGCTTCTTCTTCCAGACGTCTGTGACCAATTGTTTCAGGGCATACTAAAAATGGGGATGTGGTTTTGTGGGTGTGGCTACAAATAGGGGGTGTGGTTTCACGGGTGTGGTTACACGTGGGTGTGGTCAGTAGGGTGTCCCTGGATTTCATTTTGCATATCTGGTTACTTTAAAGTGTTATTAAACCCTCCGTTATTTTTTTTCTGCATTTATCTACTTATCTACAAGCAGTAGATATATGCAAACGCGTACAAAAAAAAAAAAACACTTTAAAAAGGGTTAAAACTTACCTGTGCCTTCCCCGCGCGCTCCTGTCTGAAAATCTGAAAAATCTCTGCCTTTAGGCGTACCCTAAAGACTCATCTCTTCAGTGAAGCCTATCCCACCTCAACCTAACCACTGAACCATCACGTTCTCAAACAATTCATCCCACACAGCTACCTCCCTCATGTATCATTTCCCCCTCCCTTTTAGATTGTAAGCCTTCACGGGCAGGGCCCTCCTTACCATCTTGTCTTGAATTGTATTGTGATTGTAATGTCTTCCTTATATTGTAAAGCGCTGCGCAAACTGTTGGCGCTATATAAATACTATGTAGTAATAATAATAATACAGGTACACTTTTCCAGTGAATTGGTTCAAAATGTTTTTTTTAGGCAGGTTGGCTGTAGGAAACTAGTAATTTACCAATTGAATATATATTTTTATCATAACAATGTATCAAGGACTTTCCCAAAAACAGTCTTCACCTTCCCTTCTTCCCCTCTCTTTAAAATGTTCATGTATTCTCTTAAAGGAGAACTATGGGGTTAGGGCTTTTCCCCATAGTTCTCCTTAGGATAACGGGAGGACACAAACTAGTGTCCTCCCGTTACCCTAAGCTCAGTATACCGCGAGCTACAACTCGCGGTATACTGAGACGCTGAAGCGGATAGATCATAAAGTCGTGTTTACAAAAGGACATCATATACAATGTAAACAAGTAACAAGAAGGCATGCCACTTATTTTGACACCCTTGACCGAGACCCATTCGGGAGACAGGCAAAATAAAAAACCTGGGGAAATGCACTGCTTATCAAGAGTAGAAATACATATTTTTCACTGTCTATGAGTAAATAACCATTACCATAAATGAATTACCGTGAACATATGTAGTTATTATGTGTAGCAATTTGGTAATGAACTGAAGTCAAGTATGTGATTCATAATTCTAAGCAACAAACAGAAGTCACAGCAGTCACATCCTACAACATAACTTGAGCTTGAGGTGGCAAAAATAGATCTGAGTTATAAGGTTAGAATGGGAATAGGAGATGTTTTGTAATGGTAGATGGGGTTTGCTTGTAAGTAAAAGAACAGCTGTATACTTCCCGGGTATTGGCATATGTAGTAATGAAATGGTTAAACCCTTCTTCAGTGACTTTTTTACATTGCTGTATAACACAGTCATATAGCTTCCTGCAACAGCTTGGGATGGAATCAAAAACACGCCGGGCTTGGTGTACTAAAGGAACAAAGGTTTTCAGGACAGAAGAGACTCTACGGGGGGAATTTATGAAAACGGCAGCAGACAAAATCTGGAGCACATTTGCACTGCAGCCAATCGGCTTCTCTGTCTCATTTTCAAATCTTACCTGAGCAAACTGAAGAGAGAAGCTGATTGGTTGTCATGGGCAACTGCTCCAGTTTCTATTTTCTCCAGTTTTAGTCAATTCCCCACTATATGTCTCTTCTTTCATAATTGTTCATCCGTGCCGGTCAGCATCGGTGTTCATTGATCGGCCAGCCCACTGCACAATTTTAGCAAGGTCCTGTACCGAGATGAAGTACCTCAATGCGCATGGCCAGTAGTTAAGTTGGCCATACACTGCTTAGATTTCCCAAACAACTTTCATACGAAAGATCTTTCGTTGGACTTTCTATTAGTTGATGGGGTCAAATTGACAATCGGGATGCAGGATGAAACTTTTTTCACGGAATTCTAACAGTGAATGTGGTTTTCGGTGGGAAACTCCATTCATATCAACATCGAATGTTAAAGGGACATTAAACCCTCCAGATTTTTTAACACAAACCAATACTGTAATGTGCGCCTTACTGCAATCCATGGTTGTTTCCCTTCTCTTTGCTGCTCTTCCTTTTAAATCTGTATCTGTTCTCATGCTGGGCAGAACTTCTCTTTTGCAGCAGACTGCCTTGTCTCTGGAATGGATATATGGTGTCTGTGTATAGGCTTGTAACCTGAGCCTGCACTACAGGAAGAGGCCCTGAGCTGCAAAGGGAGAAGTTCTCCCCCAGCATGAGAAGACATGAGGATTTAAAAGGAAGAGCAGCAAAGAGAAGGGAAACAACCATGGATTACAGTAAGGCACACATTACAGTATTGGTTTATGTTAAAAAATCTGAGGGTTTAATGTCACTTTAAAAACAGACCAAATTTTGATTGACATTCGTCAAGTGTCTGATGCCATTGTTTGGTGATAAAGTAAGATCTTTCTTATGAAAGTTTGTTCGGAAATCTACTGGCCAGCTTTACATCATTCTGGCTCGGCCAATCAAGAGGCTGAAGACTCCGAACATGGAAGAAGACCGGGAGAAGATGGAAGCACTGGTGACAGAAGAAGATCTGGAGAAGATGGAAGAAGACCTGGAGTATTACATCACTTCCGGTGTCACTCGTTAGTCTCTGGCTCTTAGAGCCAGGAGATGAAGCTGGGGAAGCAGATCTCTGCTTCCTCAGCTTTTTTGGGGTCCCTGGGTGACCCCTGATGTCTCCATAAAGAGGACCTGTCACACCCTATCTGCTATTGCATAGGGTGATTGTAAGCTCCCTATGTGATGGCAATAGGGTTAGTGTAAAAAAATAAAAAATAAAAAGTGTTTAAAAATTATAAAAATGAAAGTAACCTATAAGGGAAAAAAAATATGCAAAAAAAATGTTTTAATTCCCCTGCCCCCCACGTGCACGCACACAAACACGTAAACGCGCGTCGGTGTTCCCTATGGGAAATCTTGGGTATTGACTTTTTTTGCGGCTTCATGGGCGAACGCAATTTTAAAGCTTGACTTGTTTGGTATCTATTTACTCAGCGTGACCCCGTCTTTCATATTTTACCAAAAAAATGTGTATTCTATTATGTTTCTGTGCACTAAATTTTAATTTAGTTTATTTTTTCCTAAAAATACTGGTTTGATAAACATTTGCGCAAAAACCATGTGACATAAACAATTGCAGCTAGCATTTTTTTATTCTACAGGGCCTCTGCTTTCAGAACATATATCATTGTTTGGGGGTCTGAAGCTGTTTTCTGGCCAAAAATTTAGATTTTATTATGTGTGCGACATTAGCAAGAAAATGCCCCGGAAAGCAAGTGGTTAAGATTAGAAATTGAAATATCCCTCTTAGTAGGTAAATGCTATTGCACGGCTCACATTTGTTTCACAAATTGGGTGAAGGGTGCAGACAGTTATTTGCATATGGAAAAACACAAAATGAACCAACAATGGAAAATGTTTTAATAAAGATTTAGAAGAAGAAGATTTTGAACCATTCTTAAAAAAAATACTGCCATGTGGCAACAATCTTGAAGTTACCGTATTTTTCGCTCCACAAGACGCACTTTTTTCCTCCCGAAAAGGCGGGCAAAAATGTCAGTGCGTTTTATGGAGCGAATGTGTGAGAGCTGAGGGAATCCCTATCACCCGACGCCCGGGACATGCAGTTTCGGGCGCCGGGCTAGTAGTTTTTTTGTACATTTAGCCCTGCTCCTGACAGGCAGAGCTAAATGTATAGTGTGGAGCCGCCGCTCGTTTTCATACAAGTTATCTGATTAGATCACTTGTAAGAAGGGAGCAGCGGCGATCCAATCCAACCCACCGCGGGTTTCCGGGTCCCACGCTCCTCTGGGGGACCCGTGACCAGCTCACCATAGAGCCCGTAGAGCAGACTAAGAACGTCCGTTCTTCGTCTGCTCTGTGTGATCACTGAGACTGGTGCTGTAAACAGCGTCAGCTGTCAGGAACTACCCCGCATCTTATGGTCAGGTGCGTGCTATGGAGCGCAAAATACAGTATTTTTATGAAGTGGAAATCCATCTTTAATTTTTTTTTTTTCAATACCCTCCCTCTCCTGTTTTAAATTTTAAAAAATGCCCATGCGTCACTTACCCTTTCCGCACTCCAGCATTGTCCCCAGCTTCCTCCTCGGTCCTAGGACACTTGTGTCATTCTACCCACTTCCTGTGAGGTCCAACCTGCCTTTGCTACCCTTCTCTGAGGGTTCCGCTTTAACTTTACAAAGTCAAAGATGGTAAATAAGGTAAACCTGTGTTCACGTGTATAGGAGAAAAAAAAACCCTGTTTTTTTTGCTAATAGATTACTTTGCAAATGAAAGGTGCACTGAGTTTAGTAAACAGTCTGTATTAATAAATCAACCTCATTGTCTTGTAACTTGATTGATTATTTGGATACAGCCAGATGATTCCATCTATGATCAGTTTCAAACCAGTCAGTTCCTAACGAGAGCTCTGTTATTTACAAAACATGTCCACAGATTGTGTTTTAATAGCTTAATTATTGTTATGTCTTTAGTATAGAGGACATCAATAGTATTGTTATATCATATCTGTCAGAGAAAGGTGTGAATGTATTAAGTAACGGCCAAGCTTGGAAATCACAGCGCCTTATTAGAGCTGTACCCCGTCCTTTCACGGCATATTGAAGTGAGCTGTGGCTCTAGCAGTAGCATAACAATTAAGCTGGCAATAATAACAGCCGGCCTTTCTACACCAGTATGCAAAACAAGTCCAGTGCTGCTTGAGTTTCATTTTTCTCTATGTGCCATTGATGGAGTGCCATGGCCATTGTGCAAACTCTAGTGGTTCTCATAGAACCAGTTTGTGTTTGCACTTTTATCATTCATCAGCACAGAAAGTAATTTTTCAAGAACTGCCCCAAAAATTATTATTAGTTATAATTAGTGACCGCTAAGTAAACAAGCATCAGAATCTTGAGCAGGTTGGAACTATTGTATTGTCTGAAATGATGGAATTGTTTGCCTTGATCATGCTGTATGAATGCAGGAATGGTACTATGTAGCACTTCAGGACAGGAGCAGACAGGTAGGCACTGTGTAGTGATTTTACACATACAAAGAACTGTCTTTTGCAGCCTTTGTCAACCAGTTTTCCTCCAGAGATTGCTAGGGTTCCTTGAGCAGTGGTGGACATTGATCTCCTACCTACATTGACCAGCAATGTAAGGGAGAACTTTTCCACTGACCACTACAGTTAGGGGGACACTTCTTCCCTGGACACTATCATTTTCACAACCTATCGTGTATCATTTATGAGCATTAATATTATTTTCAAGAGTAAAAAAGGGGGAGCTGCACTCCAGAGGTAAATATTTCAGTGCTGTTTAATCCATGAGCATAAATAATGGTGCCCATACACTGCACGATTCTCGTATGAGAATTGCGGGAAATCCCGCGACCGTACGATAATCGTCCAGTGTATGGAAGGCGTGCAACCTTTTCTACTGTACGGTCGCACGTCTTCCGTCGAACAAGCAGGCTGGAAAACCCGCCGGGAATCGTACGATTCTCGGCGAGTTAGTGGCCTGCTTGTTCGACAACTGCTGAACGGGCCTATGTGCGCACACTGCCCGTTTGCAGTCATCGGAAGGCCGCCCCTCATTGCAGTCATCGCAAGCCCGCCCCTCAGGGGGGCGGCCTTGCGATGATCGCAGGTACGATCTGCCTGTGAAAGATGGGCCAGATCGTACGTTTTTTGTTTTTTTTTAAAGTACTTTACAACCCTCACAAGACAAAAGTCTTGCGAGGGTTGTAAAGTGTATGGGCACCTTAAGCTGTACACTGACACACAACTTTACGTTGTCAGGTGTTTCACCCTTATGGCCTGATCACAGAGGTGAAAGCAGTCGCAGGACAAACAACTTTAAAACACTGACTGATTGAATCCATATGTGTAAACTGTAAACTACTGCTCAGAACAGCCATTAATCCTTAATGCTCAATTGATATCAACCAACAGCAGACCTTACTGCAAAGAAAAAATACAATTTGTTACAATGTAATCACTAAAAAACCAATGGTGATAATATGTAAAGCCTCACTGAAAGTTAACAAGTCTACTGTGGTTGATATTTGGCTTATGATCCAAGGAGGAAGAGATACACTTATGTGATCCTAGAAATAAAAACTGTTTTTATTGGCAACATAAAAAAAAAACCTTTCATATAATACGAATTGAATAGAAAAGTAAATAACTACGTTTTTCTCCTGACCACAGTACATTATGTATCCACCTAAGGGGCTATAAGAGGAAGTGCATCACTAGTAAAAATCTCATAATTCTTCATTCATAATAATAGGTAAAGTGCCGATTTGTACCAAAATGGCCGAAAATGCAGGCACAAATTAGCTGCATACCTAACTTCTCCCCTCCCCGCTGGTCACGTGACTGTGTACCCTCCAATCCACGCTGCTCTCCCCTGTCTGTGTTGGCAGTGGCAGCAGGGATCCGAGGACACAGAGGATCCCACTGCCGGAACCCAGCGGGGAGGATAGAAACTTTCAGAAGGTCGAGCGGGGTGATATGGGAGGGGAGCTCGGCCTCCTGTGACAGCTGACAGCTCTCCCCGCACCACCCCGCTCGGCATCCTGAGAGCTGTGTCTTGCCCACCCTGCCTGTAACAGACGGAGGAGTCAGGATGGAGAGCGGGTTACAAGCACCCAGCGACCAAAACTCATCACTGAGTGTAAATAACTGAGGACATAGTATGCTTACTGTGTCCCCAGTTATGAAGAGACAGCAAGTGCTCTACATCACTTCCTGTGCATTCATGATTGTGGACATAGAAACTCATACTGCCTCCACAGTTTATAAATGGACAGAAACACTCGGCATAGAGGGTTCCTGTTCATTCATAACAGAGGTTGCAGAAAAAGAGATTTAGGACTCTTGTCTCCTCCTACTGCCCCTATTTGCTGACATCACAGAGCCGCGCTGCAACCAGGAAAGATCCCAACAATATTGTTGGAATCCACACTGCACCTGATTGACAGCTGGGTCTGCCTCTCTACAGCCAGAGCCAGCTGTGCCTGCCCCTTCCCCTCTCTGTACCTCCAATGTGCGCTGGAGGAACGGGGATTGAGGAATCCCTGTGGGGAGCAGCATCTGTCAGTCACCGATCTCTGCAGTGAGAAGCTATGAGCTAAATGATCAGCAGTTTGTGATTGCTCAGTTCTTGAGCTATAGAGCCTGCGTGTGACCGCTGCAGTGTATTGGGAATAGTACATTTGCTCTCCTAAGGCTGGGTTCACACCTGAGCGTATTTTTTCAGCTCGTTTTTTTCGCGTATGTAGGAGTGCGCTGTAAAACGCCCAGGTGTGAACCAAGCCTAATAGTTCTTTTAAGCCAGAGGGTGGACCACCTCTCCAGTATTTACCTAGAAGGAGATGGCTTTTTTTGGGCTGAAGTCTGTTAGGACAAATACATGCTTTCTGTTTTGTATTATAAACAAGTCCTAAAGTTTTTGAGCTCTGCTTGGTAAGGCAAAGTTGTCTTCTGGTTTCCTGATAAATTTTTACACCTGCGACCCATTAACCTTAGACTTCTGGGATATGATTCAGCAACACTGATAGTGCAGAAACTATTTATTATTATTATTATAGCCTCGCCTTTAGTCGGCAGTTGTACTTTAGCATTGTTTTAGCATGTGCTCTGTAGCTGATTATTTTATGCAGTCAGCTACTTAAAGTGTTTGTGGCAAAACATTTTTGTTTAACTTTGGATAGAGTAGGGAAGGTTTAAAACCACTATCCAGTTTTCCCTGTCTGTGTCCTGCTGGTGAGATTTCACTTCCCATCTTAGAGATGCAACAGGAAGTGAGAGGAAATCTTCCCAAAGCATTGGTAATTCCTGTCTTAAGTGATACGGCAACATTTGTGTGTGTTGGAAGATTTCCCCTCAACTTGCTCTCATGACAACTCTAAAATCTAAGATTTCAACTTACTTTCTGTCTCCGTAACAGTGGTCATCAGGGCAAATAGAGGGGTGATTCCCCCAGCAGGGACATAGACAGCACAAAAACTTGGCAGAGGACCCTCCCTCACTATATCCAAAACCTAAAGAAATAGAGAAGAACAGGCTACTGCGTACAAATCACACTCAGCACCTGTCCTACCCGGGAGCAGCCCGATAAGGCCATGCACGCGGTACGGATCTGTACGGGCCAGCATGTAGCTGTGTGAATGAGACCTAATAGTTAAAACATTAAAACCAGGAACCATAGTCTGACGCTGAGGACCTATTCACACCAGGTGCTGCGCTAATTGCGCATTGTCTGGTGTGCCATGCCCCGCCACAGTGCCGAAGCGCTGATCCCAGCACATCTCACTTGTACTTTTTTTTTTGTTAGAACTTTATTAAAAGTCACAAGTGACATTTCATTCAGTCCTATAGGCACAGCGTACCGAGTCGCATCCTGCTGCGCTGAGAAAAAGTACAGCACAGCATTCTTTTTTTTCAGCGCACACAACAACTGTGTTCCCATCGCAGCGTGATGGTGTGAACCAAGCCCATCCGTGACCAGGCAAACTGCCTTGTCTTGTCTTAGGGCTGCGCCGGAAATATGGCCAGCACAGTTCCATCGCAGATGGTGTGAATTGACCCTTACAGGAGAACTATGGGGTTAAGGCTTTTCCCCATAGTTCTCCTTAGGGTAACGTAAGGACACAAACTAGCGTCCTCCCGCCCCCTAGGCTCAGTATACCGCGAGCTCTAGCTCGCGGTATACTGAGACGCCGCAGTATACCACGATGCTGAAGCGGATCCCGACAATTGTGCCGGGATCCGCCCAGCTGCGTGACTGACAGCTGCCTCTGCCTATCTAGAGGCAGAGCCAGCTGTGCTCTCCCCTGTCCGTTCCGCCAGTCAGCGCTGGTGGATCGGAGCGGGGAGGGGGGATTCCAGCCCCTTCCCTGTCACGGCAGAGAGCCGTGACAGGATCGAGAGGTGAGCGAACGCCGGTATGTGTTCGCTCACCTCCCGATCTACTGAGCCGACCTGTGACAGTCTCATTGTCACAGGTCGGCTAGAACTATGAGGTGAGCGAAAAGCACTCACCTCATAGTTCTCCTTTTTAAGGTGCCCATACACCTTTACTATTATCGTACGATAATAGTATGCAAACGCGGTTTCGTCCGATAATCGCAAGGTGTATGGGCTGTGTACAACCGCAAATACTGTACAATGTTCGACTTTTGACTGTCAAGCAGGTTTTGAAAACTTTGGTCGATCGTATGATTTTCGCAAGGTTAGTGGCGTTTCCGTACGACAAATATCGTACGATCTACACTGCTCATGCGCAAACGAAAATTTGTGCGGTCGATTGACGCAATTCGTCCGGGTGCTTTTCTTTAATTACGGCTAATTGAACCTTGCGATATCGGTGCAGGATGGGGCCGCCGTACGAAATACGTACGGCGGTTCGATCATCGGGTGAAAAGTGTCGTACGATAATCGTAAGGTGCATGGGCAGCTTTACTCTTGCGACAGCACATCATACTGAGTGCATCCCTCTCTCCCTCCCACTCACTTTTATAGGACTTTATACAGAGCTGGCACTCTCGGAAAGAAAAATAATAATTAATTAGCAAATTAATTCTGCTTCGGAAGCCCCTGTTTGTGTCTACAGAATGTAATTGCTTTTTTAATCTTATAAGGATGAGGACATTGATATGTACTTTATTCTAAATGTACAATATTAAAAAAGTATAACTCTGGAAACTGTTTTATATCTGCATAATTGTCTTATAGGTATTCCTCACTTAACGACCGAGTTCCGTTCCTACGACCAGGTCGTTAAACGGATTGGTCGTTAAGCGAGGAACTCTATACAGTACTGTATAGCGTTGCCGATGTACAGTACCAAACAGTGTACTGTACATCGGGCAATGAAAATACTTACTGGGGCCCGCAGTGAAGATCGGAGGACACCACTTCCGCCGGCGACACGGCACGCTGACGCGCAAGGTCGGAGGTCGATCGGCGGTCCGTCGTAAGTGCGAGTGGTCGCAAAACAGGTAAGTCGGTAAGTAACATCTGTATTGTATTTGTGCATTATTACTTTACTCTACTTCGCTCCCATGAGTTGAAAAGAAGTCTCCTAATTCTTGGTGATTACTGGAAACACTGCAATTTGGAAAATAGTACCCATATATACTGTACATAGGTGGTAATTAGGCATGAGTGTTATTTACTTCGTTAAAGCAGACATTCACTCAGAAAAAACAACCTCATTGTATCCCCCCCACAGTATAAAAAGCAGACTTTTTTTTAAAATGTACGTATTTGTATCTATTCCTTCTAGTCCGCCCATTTCCTGCATTCTTGCTAGGTGTGAATGATATCAACGTAAATGACACCGGCGCCAGCACCTGCGACTTTTCATGAAACACCGTCTGATAAAACTTTTGAGGCAGCTTCCACTGGTCTGGGTGACCAACAGTCTGAAGGTGGCCATACACTTTACAACCCTCGCAGGACTTTTGTCTTGCGAGGCTGGTAAAGTACCTAAAAAAAAAAACGTACGATCTGCCCATCTTGGACAGGCAGATCGTACTTGCTATCATCGCGAGCTTGCCCCCCGAGGGGCGGGCTTGCGGTGACTGCAATGAGGGGCGGGCTTCCGATGACTGCAAACGTGCAGTGTGCGCGTGCGCACACCGTCCCGTTCGGCAGTTGTCGAACAAGCAGCCCACTAACTCGCCCGAGAATAGTACGATTCCCGGCGGGTTTTCCAGCCTGCTTGTTTGACGGAAGACGTGCGACCGTACAGTAGAAACGGTCGCACGCCTTCCATACACTGCACAATTATCGTATGATCACGGGATTTCCCGCGATTCACGTACGAGAATCGTGCAGTGTATGGACACCTTAAGAAGCAAAAAACAAAAGGAGACGCTCCTTTTTGTTTTTTGCTTCTGAGAATATCACTCTGCTCCTGAGGACTCCTGACATATGCATGTCACACAGTGGCGTAACAATTGCCATATCGCCCCAGGCGGCCGCTATGGGGCCCGGGGCACAGGGGGGCTCGACCAGATGCCGAGCGGACTGCCTGGGTCGCTATGGCATACTCTGCTGGTGGCTTTCACTGGCGGCTCTGAAGAAGAATGCGCTGCTGTTCAGATCACTGACCGTAATCTGTGCAGCAGCGCGTTCGTCTCCAGAGCCCCTGCTGAGTGAATGAGAGCCAGCAGCGGCAATGGAGGAGGAGACGGGGCCCGTGGTCGACTGCAGGGGAGGAGGCGGGGGCCCAGTGACGGTAAAGGAGGTGGGCCTGGCGACGGAGGAGGCTGGGCCAATCAGTGAGCGTGGAGGAAGAGGAGGCAGACAGGTAAGGAGTGCCACCAGCCCACCTGAGGGTGACCCTGCAGAGCCCACAATAGAAAGTCTATGGTGAGCTCTGCAGGGTCACCCTCAGGTGGGCTCTGCAAGGGGTATACCGAGAAATCACAGTGCCCCATACATTTTTTTGCTATTGTGCCCTGTGATTTCTTGTTACGCCCCTGATGTCACATATCCTAGGCGGCATCAGCAGAGCTATACAGTGCTAGAGGCAGGACCTCGCATTATCAGGTGCCGGCTGCAAGAACCCAGAAGAGACAGGCGGCTCCTGATGATGGAAAAGAGGAAGATGTTGGTGTGGGACCATGGCATTCGGAGTGGTGGATCACAGCACAACAACGCTGGACTTGCTGGGTGTTTGAGTATGCTAATACAGCATACCAGAGGAAAAAAAGTAAACTCAGGAGGTAAATCTTAAAAATACATTCAAGTACCTTAACTATTAACAAGAATCTATCTTATTTGTGCATCACTCGGCTGTAGATCCTCATATCATCTCTGAATTGGTGCTGACACTGTCCTTCCTTCTGGAGGGTGGCTACTTCTGTTCCCCATGGTTCCTGTGTGTTATAAAGTAGCCACCACTCCAAGCTCCCTCCTGTGATGGACTACAATCTCAATACAAATTAGTAAACTAAACATGAGATTGTAGTATATCATGAGAGTGAGCTGGGAGCTACTTTACAACACACACAGGGACCATGGGGAACAAGAGTAGCCACCGTCCAGAAGGAAGCACAGTGTCTGCACCAATTCAGATACGATTTAAGGATCTACAGCCGAGTGATACACAAATAACTTACAGTATTGTTAATAGGGTATTTGAATGCATTTTTAAGATTAACTCCTGAGTTTTGTGTCACTTCAAGAGGGGGTTAAAACAAAAGTTTATGTTGGGTGAACAGTGAAAGCATATCTTAACCCAAAACCAAAAAAGTCATATATTGTAGCTTACCAATATTTTAATGAGGTGGCTGCAATAGTTCCCTTTTTTATGCTTTTTCTTTTTTTTTTCTTCATCTGGTGATCTGGCCAGTAACAAACTTCCTGTCTTCGGGGGCCAAAAATTCAATCCAAAAGGTAAGGTGTATGGCCAGCTTTATGCTGGACAGTTTGGTCTGTTAACCACTTGCTGTCCACCCATTGTGAATACACGGGTGAACTGCGGACTCTTCCCAGCGGGAGGACGTGCCTGTTCGTAATTTTTTTTCTGCTTGCGCACGCCCCCTAGCCAGCCGATGGCTTGTATGACACTAAAAAGAGTGCGCTCCCCCCTCCAGTGCCGCTACCGGTTATCCCGGGCTCCGCTGTCCCCATCTGCAGGCAGTGAGAACCGAGGAGAGATCAGCATTCTCCCATTTCTATTTACACCCCTGGCTCACAGTGATAACACGGGTGGCACCGTGTAATCTCAAAGTATTGGATAGAAGAGTGTGGTGTGTGTGAGTGCTGGTAATCTCCTATCCAATATATTGGTGTAGGGAAACAACTGCTTATTGTTGGATTGTTTTCACCCCCAAAAAAGGAGCATTTTTAAACAGTGTTTGAATGTTGCTTTTAGCTAGCTATACCAATAAGGCTATATATACATATATATAAATGAACCTGCTGAAGAACGTGGGATGGGTGAGATGCACAGAAAGTGTCACTGCTTGAACTATGTAGGAAACATTAGACACTGAATTTCTAATGTAACAGCTTGGAGCTTGTTCTCTTCTCTTGTGAAGTGCTGAGACAGCTGTCTTGCATGGGTGGAGCAATGAGCAATACAAGTCATAGGTTACCAAAGAGGCAGAACTTTATCTCACCTCTGTTCTCCTTGAGTGCTCTGTGTTTGTGCTCTGCACAATGACTGTTTACTGATGATCAGTTTAACAAACTCTTGGCTGGACATGCTGTGTTTGGTAAGCCCTGCTTTAAGAATAGGGAACAATGTTTTTTTTTCACACGTATAGATGAAGATTAATTTCCTTCTCATTGGGATACACTGTCTTAATGTATTGTATGTGTCTGCCTCTTATTCATGTTTTATAACGGAATCTAATGTCTGAAGATGAATAAGCAGTACTGGCAAGAGCATTTGTTTGAACACTCTTGGATTAAATACAAATTATTTTGTTTGTTCTAGGTCCCTGCCTCAAGAAGACCAAGTGGCAGAGTACCAGCTTAACATTCACAGCCTCTCACGCTGGTGTTCCTGCATTCTGATTTTTAGGACAGCCTCTCACGCTGGTGTTCCTGCATTCTGATTTTTAGGACTAGAATGAGATCACAGTAAACTCTGAATGACTGTTGATTAAAGAAGATGTATGGGTTTATAGAGCATCCTGATAAAGTTGCTCGTTTTTGTAGATAGATTTTTTTTTTTTTTTGCATCTCTCTACTGTACCTGTTTTTCTTGGCTGCTGTGAAACCTTTTTTGTATTGAACCTGGAGGCCTTCGAAGTGTCTCCTTCTTTCCTCAAGATCTCTCTGATTTTTACGTGATGGTTCCGAAGCGTGATGTTAGGCCCAGTAGTTTGTGATGTCATCCCTGACCCCACCCTGCGAGGGCAACAGCTCGACACCCAGATTTTTTGTTGGTGCCCGAGATGATGAGACAGACTTCCTGGAATCAAACATGAATCCTAACGAGGTTGATTTCTATGAAGAAGAGGAAGATGAGGATGAGGAAGATGCGGTAAGGAATGCAATCCTTTTTTAACATCTGAACATGAGGAAGGCTTTATATTAAGGGCCACTATGTCCGGATTAAAGAAAAACATGAGCTGGTTTATTTGTAAGGCCTCATTCACACACAACGCAAGAACAAAATTGTATATTGCGTATATGCGTGCCCTATTTGCAATCCCAGAATGCATCATTTGTAATAGAAATGTTAATGAACTGTACGTGCGTATATGCACGCAAACACGAGTAAATACGCAGAAATATGCTGACCGAACGCATCTCTGTTCCATTCTGTTTTTGCTCATTTTTACGCTACGCAAATATACGGCTCCATACGCGGCTATGTGTACAGAGCCATTTATTTGCATATGGTACAATACGCACATGCGCGCAGATATGCGTTGCAGTGTGAATGAGGCCTTTGAAACAACATTAATGGACACTCTGCAAGCAGTAAAGAAGGTATTTAATGCTGAGATGGCATGTCAGGTGCCATTATTGTGAATTTCCTAAAAGCAAATGAAAAGCTGTTGTTTTGTTGCCTCTTTTTGTGTTCAGTGGCAACTTGCACGTTGCAGCAATAGGTTGCTGTAAAGTGTGCCATTTCTTTGTTTTGGGTCTAGTGGTCCTTTTAAATATGTTCAGATTTCTTGCAAATTATCATTTTTGTCTAATATAAATACAGAAGTAATTGAATTGCAGTGTTTCACGCTGATTGAAGAACTACGCCATGCATTTTCATCTGATCATACTTGACCATATTGTTAAAATTCTGATATTTTCAGTTCTGTTCTTGATTTTACAGAACTGAGCACATCCATTTGCCTGAATTTTTGTCCGGCAGCAACTTTAGCATATTTATTTAATTGAAAAGTGTGCCTGATAGTGGAATTTTTTTTTTTCTTTGTCTTAATCCCTTTTCACACTGCAAAGCCAGCTGCTACTACTTTACTTGCTTGTGTCTTTACTTCCTGATTCAGTTTACTGCTTCCCAGATCACTAAAGCTGGCCATATACTGTAATATTTTCTTCGTTCAAAGTGCAGGCTGAACAAAGACAATATAACGGATTCCTCCATCAACGCTTATGCGCATTGATTGAGGAATCTCCCGCTGTCTTCAATTTATTCAGACAGCAGCCACTGTCAGAATACCCGAGCAGGGCCGGCAGCTCATTAGCTACTGGCTCTGTTCGTTTGAATATTTTCCAACTGCCTCCTTCGATCAGCTGATCGAGGGATGCCGGCCAAAAGGGTGTTGACAGCGGCACCCACTGTGTGAATTTCGGCCAGTTCATCAAGAACCAGACAAAAATCTCTTAGTGTATGGGCAGCATAAAGGTGGCCATACACTTTACAACCATCGCAAGACCTTAGTCTTGCGATGGTTGTAACGTAATTAAAAAAACGTACGATCTGCCTATCTTGGACAGGCAGATCGTACTTGCGATCATCGCAAGCCCGCCCCCCCGAGGGGCGGGCTTGCGATGACCGCAATGCTGAACGGGCAGTGTGCGCGTGCGCACACCGGCCACACTTTGCGATTTATCTTACGATCGCGATAATCGCACAGTGTATGGGCAGCGTAAGGCTGATATCAGATGGCGATTTTGCTGCTAGAGACATATCGCCAGCGGCAGGATTGTGATGAGGTTGCCTGTTTGTCCCTAATGGAATCGTTCCCTCTGTAACCAGGCTCTGCATGATGCAACACTGTCACTGGCCCGAATGCTGCTGAACCTTGATTGCTAGCAATGGGACGGACATCTCGCTGCCTCAGCTACAGAGGAAGCGATTCCATAGGGACAAATGGGCAGCCTCTAAAGGTGCCCATACACTGCTCGATTCTCGTACGAGAATCGGGCGAAATCCCGCGATCGTACGAGAATCGAGCAGTGTGAACTAAGACGTGCGACCGTTTCTACTGTACGGTCGCACGTCTTTTGTCGAGCCAACATGTTCGAAAACCCGCCGAGAATCGTACGATTCTCGGCGGGTTTCTAGCCTGCTCGCCCGATAGCTGCGGAACGGGCCGGTGTGCGCACGCGCACACTGCCCGTTCTGCATTGCCGTCATCGGAAGCCCGCCCCTCAGCGGGGCGGGCTTTCGATGATCGCAAGTACGATCTGCCCGTCCAAGGTGGGCAGATCGTACGGGCTTTCAAGAAGCATACGACCATCGCAAGACAAAAGTCTTGCGATGGTCGTAAGGTGTATGGGCACCTTTAGCAATCCTGCTGCTGACGATTTCAACAAATCACCAGCGGCAGGATTGTTCGCATCGGAGTTGCTCATCTGACATCGATTTAAAGCTAATTAGAGAGAGGTGAAGGTGTTCATTCTTTGTGCAAGGAGTCAATAAAGTGACATAGGGAGCTGCATTGCTGGACCAAGAAATAAGTATGTCAGCTGTCTGGCTGTGCAATTTTTTCTTGCAACCTTTGTTAAGCTGCCCATACACCTTAACAATTATCTGCATATTTTCGGTGGTCAGATGGGAAAAGATGCAACAGATTCCTCCATCTACGCTTAAGGCCTTGTTCACACCAAGCGCGTTCCAGGAGCAGAGCAGTTACAGACCGGAGCAAAACTGCGTCCAACGTATTCCAAATGGTATTTTTAGATCCAGTTCACATGGCAGCGTTCCGTTCCAGAGCAGGTAAAAAAAACTGCAGCAGGCCCTATTTTACCTGCTCTGGAGCTGCTCTGGTACGCATGCAAACGCCTGGAACGCACTGTTTTCTTTTAACCAAAAACGGCCCGGAACGCATCAAAAACGCGGCACAACCCACTGCACTGCGTGTGCAGAAACTCATGCAGATCTGCTCTGCATTTGGTGTGAACAAGGCCTTAGGCTGGGTTCACACCTGAGCGTTTTTTTTTCAGCTCGTTTTTTTCGTTCAGTGAAACGCGTGTTTCACTGGCGGTATGATTTATTTTATTTTTTCCCCTTTATTTTCTCTATTTTTAAAATTTTTTAACTTTTCGCCGGCTCCGCCCCCCTGCGACACGGCCACTCGCAAGGGACGGAACCCGGAAGTCGGCAGCCGCCGAAGACAAACACAGCGGGGATCGCGGACAAGGTAAGACCCGTACGCTGTATTCCAGAGTGTGGGTCACGGTTACCGCTTTGTTAACCCCGATCCACACTCGGGAATACCAATGGCAACGCGCGGCTAAACGCCCCAAAGAAGCACCTGTACTCCTTTTGGGCGCAGGGCGTTTTACAGCGCGTTCCTACGTGCTGTAAAACGCCCAGGTGGGAACCATGCCCATAAACAATCATTGGTTTTCACATGTTGAGCTTTTTACAGCGTGCAGGAACACGCTGCAAAACGCCCAGGTGTGAACCAGGGCTTGCTGTGTGGATGGAGTAATCTCCACCTGGGCCAATCTGTTGCACTTTTTCCATCTAAACACAGAAAATCTGCAGATAATTGTAAGGTGTATGGCCAGCTTTAGACATCACCTGTCCATGCAAGAGGTATGGTGCAGTTGGCAATTTTATTGGAAAAATCCTTTTGCTGAAGTCTCAGATATTACATTGGACTTACTATAAACCAAAGGAGGATGAAAATAGGAGTACCTGTGTTCTTCTTTCTTGAGTGTTTGTTTGTATCTCTAGTGCATTTTGCATCATTGAAGTGTATTCTAATCTGCTTTTAGATGTCTTCTGGGTGACCTCCACATATAGCCTAGCTTAGAGTACACTAGTACAAGTTTGGTGGTGCATATGCAAAGCCTAAGGCTCCGTTCACACTGTGGCGTTTTGTCGCACGTATTTGAGCGCTCTTAAACGCACAGCAAAAAAATACCATACATTCCTATAGCCCCCGTTCACACCTAAGCATAGAGGCGCACGTAAAAAAAAAACGCCTGGTGCGGGAAAACCTGCATGAGCTTTTTCCTGAGCAGATCAATGCAATTTGTCCCCGTAGACTCAATAGAAAACGCCTTTGCACGTGTTTCCCATTTACATCGATGTGCCACAGATCTGCTTACAAAAGACGTGCGACTTAGTATACATGTGGAAATGCGTGGTGGGTAAAAAAAGGTGCGTAATCTGCACTGAAACGCTGTTGCCTTGGTGTAAATGGGGGCTAAAACCTCGGGACCATAAACCTGACATATTTGAGGAGATATTTGTGGTTTCATATTTGACTCCCCAGAGGTTGAGCATTGTAGAAACTATGTATCACGTGTGCCAACTGATTGAGCAGATAATTGCTGTCAAACATGAACTATAAGCCCTCATTCACACGGGTAACGGCTGTCCCATGCAGATCCGTGCACGGCCGCATCGTGTAGCTCCCGGGAAGGACAGGTGCTGCCTTTTGATTTGTACGCAGCAGCCTGTCCTTCTCTATGGGAGTACGCCGCCCTACGCTCGCCCGACCTGCACGTACGTACGGGTGCGGGTGTCCCTCCTCGGACGCATACAGAATCCATCCTGTCAGCGTACGAGTACGGACACCCGGACGGAAGTGCAGCAGCGTAAGGCGGCGTACTCCCATAGAGAAGGACAGGCTGCTCCTTACAAATCAAAGGCAGCACTGTCCTTCCCGGGAGCTACACGATGCGGCCGTGCACGCAGCACAGATCTGTACGGGCCGCTCGTTACCCGTGTGAATGAGGGCTAAATTGAGTCCTTTAACCTGCTGCTTCTAGTCAAATCAGGTACATATGTGCATCTTTACACCTTGCAATGATGAATCTCTGTGGTCTGTGTTTACCGATTAGATAAATGCCGACCTTGGGGACCGCATGAGTGGCAGCAGTTTTATCTTATTATGCGGATTGTGCACAGACCTGTGTTGTGATGAATATTGAGGGGATCTGCCCTTCATAATGGGTGGGAAGATGTCTTTGTTAAAATATATATCTCTTTTTGATCTAGTGCTAAGGGCCTTAGACTCTACACTAGGGAAAAGATGACTGCATTTGTTAAGTTGTTATTTACATAAATACATAATTTGATGTGTAGATGCAGGGCTTAGAATGTCCCGGCTGCAACTGAGTGAGCCAGGTGAGGGGTGCGCCAGTGACAGCTTTGCACAGGCTCGGGTGAACTCCTGTGAACTGGTTTTGCATCAAGCCTAGGCTTGAGTTGGGCTTTAACCTTTGCTTATGTTATTATTCATCATTGTTATATTAGAATTTCCCAGACATGTGACAGGGTAACTTTAAAGTGTATCTACACCAAAAACCTTATTTTTGGATAAAGTGGGGAAAGATTAGAACAGGTTTTACTGCAGTCGGAGGCTCCATTGGAGACATTCCATCACTTCCTGTTTCCTAAAAAGGTTGACCCCAGGACAGGAAGCAAGGGGAAGTCTCTCTAACGTTTTTAGTTTTTTTTTTTTTTTAGTTTTTTTTTTAAAAGATGAACTTTAGGCAGAAACTTTAAAGCATAATTGTGAAGTTCATCTCTTGCATTTAAAGGAGAATTATGACCTGAGGGCAAATAAAAATACTCCCTACCTTTTTATTATATTAGCATTCTTCCTTTTTTCTGAAGTCACAGCACATCACAGATAAAGTCATCAAAACCCACAGGAAACGGCCACCTCCTGCCCTGCTCCAAGCTCCTTTCCACTTAGGGGGCGTTAACAGTTGTTCCAGCCCGCCCTCAGCTTTTTTTTTCCAAATTCTCCTTCTGCTGTGGCCGCGCTTCCTCTCATCGTGCACAGCTGTGTTTTGTCAGAGCGTGCACGCTGGCATTTGGGAGCGGGAGGCGGAGTCTCAAGTGAAAAGGCAGCAGCAATAGATGGTTAGAAGGGAACTGCTGACTCAGCCTCCCTTTCAGTGCTATTTCCCTTCTCTCATCAGCGATCTGGATGTCAGCATGACACAGGGCAGGGGGAGAGAGAGGGGAAAGAGCCCCCTCTCCATCATTTACCACATATGAGCAAGTCCATATATGTTGAATTATCATGTCGCTGGGGATCCCTGCTGATCGGAGGCTTGCCAGTCTGCAGGGATCCATAGTGACATCATTCACCATATATGGACTTGCCCATATGTGGTAAATGATGAATAAAGACACAGGGCTCTCTCTCTCTCTCTCTCTCCCTCTCTCTCCCTCTCTCTCCCTCTCTCTCTCTCTCCCTCTCTCTCCCTCAATGCTGATATCCTAGAATCACTGTGGATCGCTGAAGAGAGAGGGGAAAGAGGGCTCTCTCTTCAGCATTTATCACATATGAGCAACTCCATATATGGTGAATGATGTCACTGGAGATCGATGAAGACTGGCAAGCATCCGATCAGAAGGGATCCCCAGTGACAAAATTCACCATATATGGAGTTGCTCATATGTGGTAAATGATGGAGAGAGAGAGGCCCTCTCTCTCTCCATCATTTACTACATATGAGCAACTCCATATATGGTGAATTTTGTCACTGGGGATCCCTGCAGACAGCACGTGGAGTAGGCGGGCAGATGAAGGAGAGGAGGGAGGGGGTTGCAAGGCTACACCACAGCGTGTCTGGAAGCAGGCACAGACGACGGGACGTGAAGGTAAGGAGAGAGCTGCTGCGCATGTCCATATATTCGTGGTCGCGCAACAGCTCTCACCGATCACTGACAGTCACAGTGGCGTAGATCATTGGGGAGGATCCCGACAGTATTGTCGGGATCTCCCCACATTGCGGCACTTAGCCCCGCCCAGCATGTTAAAGAAGGGTTTACAGGCTTAGGGTGCATTTTGGCTTATAGGAGTAAATTACACTATTTACTCCTTTAGCCTAAGGAATGCAATAATAAAGAAAAAGTAGAACCCCATAGTTCTCCTTTAACAGATATGTTATTTGTTGTGAATAATATCCTGCAGCCAAAGCAACATAACATTTTGAATCGTGCAACATTATCCTCTGTGTTCTTTCTTTTCTGATTATAAGACTGAGGTTGGAGTGTCCATTCCTTCCCCGCCCACTGGTCTTTTAACATGCCCAATGCCATTGTAGTTGTTTACTAGTGGCAATGTAATGATATCGCTGCTGGCTGTAGTGGGAGGACCTGGAATTCTCAGACTCCTAGTCTGTCCTGCCCACCATTATTTATCACCATGACTAACGGTCTACGAGAATCCTGGTCGGTACTATTTACTCTTGTTGACCCAAAACACCTACCTACATTTACGGTCATTCTCTACAGTTCCCATTGGATGACAGGAATTATAGTTGTTCCACACTGAAGAAAAATGTTCTCTTACACTTCCTTGATTCCTCCACTGGGTGCCCAGTCATAAGTTTGTTTTTGTGTGCTAGCAATGGCATCAAATACTTAAAGTAGAACAGAAACAAATATATTTTTTTTTTAGTTTTTGATGGAGTAAGGGAGGGTTATAACTAGGGATGCACCGATACTGGTTTTTCAGTATCGAGTACAAGTACCGATACTATGTACTGTTTCCGGCATCCCGAGGTAGCATAGGCCCGGCTTCCCGGCCAATCAGGAAGCTGGGTGGCAGGTCATGACCCACCGCCTGGCTTCCTGATTGCCTGGAAAGCAGGCTTCACGCACCCTCATGACACTGCCAGTTACGCTAGGCAGTGTAAAGCCGGCTTGTCAGCCAATCAGGAAGCTGGCTCCATGCTCCCTCGCGACACTGCTGGTCAGAGGGAATCCCCTCTGACCGGCATTTCTGGTATCGGGGTAAGTATTGGAAAATTTGGGTGAGGGTCAGAATAAGTACTCGCCCAAATTGTCAGTATCGGCACTGATACCGATATCAGCATCGGTATCAGTGCATCCCTAGTTATAACCCTGTCAGCTTTTTTTGTCACTGGAAATTTTGTGGAAATTTTGCTTCACTTCCTGTCCTAAGGCCACAAGAGGAAGTGAGAGTCAATCCCTCCAAATAAAGGGAAATCCCTGGTGGTCAGTAGGGTCACCAGAACTAGTGTCCTCATTGGAAGATTCCTCTATTTCTGTTCTGACAACCCAAAATTTGGGGGTTTTCTTTCACGTTCAGTGATAATGGTCACCAAATGCACATTGTTAATGTACTTGGGGTCAGTAAGTAAAGGGCAACACATTTAGAACTATCCCAGAGTTCAGCTTTAAGTATTTTACCTCACTTTCAGTCTCGTAAAACATTGTCCCCAGAATGGAAAGTAATGGGAAATCTCTCTAATGGAGCCCCGGATTGCAGTAAAACCTGATAGGGGTTCTAACCTTTCTCCATTCTATCCAAAACTACAAAAATACGTTTTGGTTATAGATGCACTTTACTTTACGTAAGATTATATTTGTACTCCATCCCTGTGGAGGAGCATTTGGCCACTTCAGAAATGTAATCTAGCAGATTGATTGCTTTCATCTAAATTAAAGACTCCTTTATGTAGATTAGAAATACCATGTGTTGGTTTCACTGGCATGTTAGATAACAAAACAGATGGATTAAGCAGAAATATTGGACTTTGGCCTCTGGTTTACCATTTCAAAAGAAGAACAAGACTAGTGTTGACAGATTAAATTGTTAGCAATGTGCCAGTCTAGGGATTTTCTACTAGAGAGCTGCTTGGGGTGACTGCTTGAGTGTTACATTCATACAACATAGCTCAAGGACTTCCCAGGACTTTTTAAGACACTTGGCACATATTTTTGTGTTATAAGAGATGTTACAGTCGTTGGCTTCCACACTGGGTAATAGACGACTCCTTCGAGATAAAATGGATTTGTCATTACAGGTAAAGGTTACACATTACAGGTATATGGAGCGGAGCTCTCACATGGATTGTCTGTGTACAATCCATGTGAAATTCTGATTACTCTGTCAGAATTGTATACACTAATTCTAATTTTAATCTTTGGAAGAGCACTGATATGCATACATAATCAGGCTTACTCACTACTACCAAGCAAACATGTTTACTTAGTGCGCAGACACCCTGGCCTTTCTTATCTTGGAGGAACAATATAGCTTTGTTGGTCTTGAGGTGTCTGTACTGATCAGGCGTGTCCCATACTTGGTGAGCTGAACTGATTGTTTGTCTGCACTGGATCTTAATCATCTTATATGTCTGGGTACCTTTATACGACAGCCCACTCCTGTTGCTGTCATTTACTATTTTAAAAAAGCCACTGAGTTTCTGTCTGATTATTGTTTGGCCAATAAACGCAACATTTAAAAAAAAAACCTGCTGCGTCATATTTGACATGCTTTCTCATCAGAGCGCTCCAACATACTTCACCACAAATGCATTTCATTTGTCTTGTCAAGTGAGCGACCACATCAACAAGGAGACACACAATGGCACAGGAAGCGGCCCACGTTTCTGTAGACATTTATACCACATAGCATAAAATGTAACATGGATACAAACAGTTGTACTTACTGGCTCAATAAATCTCAATAACCACATCACCTCTATGCCATTGAATTACTCAGATTAACAGTATTAATGTGCATCAGTGAGACAATCGAATATTTGCCTGTTTGCTCATTTAAATCAGTCTATGGACATGTTTGTGCATACAGGAAAACAAAATAAATGAAGGCTTTCTGGAAGGTTAGTAAAATTAAAGCTGCACTCTGTGCACAAAAGAATAAAGCACGATACATGCAAGGTGTCCCCACGTAAGTGTCCCAATGCAAATGTTTTTTATGGCAAAAGGTGAAAATGTTTAGCTTTGAGATCAACTTCTCCTAAGCCATTTCCTGTTATGGCATCCAGTCACTACTGCAGCTTGCAAATGTGCTGGGTGACCGACCTGCTACTTGCCCTGCTTCTCAGCTTTCTCCAGGAAGTGCTGAGGTCAGTACATCATCACTACCTAGTGCAAGAGTTTCCTTTAAAGTGACACTAAACTCAGGAGTTAAATCTTAAATGCATTCAAGTACCTTAACTATTAACACAAATGTATTTTTTGTGTGTATCATTTGGCTGTAGATCCTCAAATCATCTCTGAATTCATGCTGACACTGTCCTTCCTTCTGGAGGATGGCTACTTTTGTTCCCCATGGCCCCTGTGGGTGTTGTAAAGTAGTCACCGCTCCAAGCTCGCTCCCGTGATGGAATACAATCTCAATACAAATTAGTAAACTAAACGTGAGATTGTAGTCCATCACAGGAGTGACCTTGGAGCGATGGTTACTTTACATCACACACAGGGACCATGGGGAACAATAGTAGCCACCCCCCAGAAGGGAGGACAGTGTCAGTATGAATTCAGAGATGATTTGAGGATCTACAGCCGAGTGATATACAAATAAGATACATTTTTGTTAATAGTTAAGATACTTGAATGCATTTTTAAGGTTTAACTTCTGAGTTTAGTGTCACTTTAAGTTAAGCACATCCGTCTTTCCCCACCCAGCTTCACTTATTTGCTGTAGATGGGAGCACTTTCTGATTTACCTCTCCCACGGCATCCACAGTGTGCTGAAGATCTTCAGGGATTCTGGTAATATATACAGAAATATGCAGGTAAAAAAAATTCTACTCTGAATTTAAACTAAAACCCCAAAACACACCTACCGTGTTTCCCCGAAAATAAGACAGTGTCTTATTTTTTTTTTGCACGAAATAAGACACTAGGTCTTATTTTCGGGGGATGTCTTACTTTCGGGGTATGTCTTACTTTCGGGGTATGTCTTACTTTCGGGGTATGTCTTACTTTCGGGGTATGTCTTACTTTCGGGGTATGTCTTACTTTCGGGGTATGTCTTACTTTCGGGGTATGTCTTACTTTCGGGGTATGTCTTACTTTCGGGGTATGTCTTACTTTCGGGGTATGTCTTACTTTCGGGGTATGTCTTACTTTCGGGGTATGTCTTACTTTCGGGGTATGTCTTACTTTCGGGGTATGTCTTACTTTCGGGGTATGTCTTACTTTCGGGGAAACACGGTATGTATATATTTTTGGGGGATTGGGCAGCATTTTTATTTTATTGCACAGAATTCAGCTTTCTTTGTGCTAATTTTCCTTCTACTTTGTTTTCTTATGTAACTTTTGCAATTGTTATGACCTAGTTGTAGATTTAGAATTTTTTTGGGAGACCTTGTGGGAAACCAGCTGCCAGTGACAAACAACCTTTTACTTATTCTTGTAGCATGTTTTTTCTCTTATATCATACACGCATTAGATATAACTGTGTTTGCGGGTCTTTTACATTTGCAATATTTTCTCCACTGAAGCCTTGAGGCCTTAGTCATGCCATGGTGTTTGCTGAAAATAGATAAATGATAAATAATCATGACAAATCAGACACATTATTTTGTAATTTTTATGAACGTTGTTGTTATTATTTATTATTATTCTCTGCAATATAGAAGGATACACTCTTAAATGTTTACACCTGACAAACATTCACAGAAACTATAGTAAATAGGCACAACAAGGGAGACTGGGTTCTTCCCATATGAGTTTACAGAGCCCTAGGTGTAGGAATAAAAGGCTAAACATCTTAATTGTCATCTGCTGACCAACATCCCTATTTGTACACTATTGTATCTGTGATGTGCATTTGTATTCTTTAGCATTGTCTGTACATATGATGACCCCAGACATTTGCGGTATAAGATATAAATCCTCTATTGGGTTTATATTTTCTCATTGTTTACACTTTCAAAAATGAATATTTTTTTTTAATGATAAATAAAAAACTGTCTGTTTTTATTCTAGCCTCCTGAACGTCAGATTGTGGTGGGAATTTGTGCCATGACCAAAAAGTCCAAGTCTAAGCCCATGACACAGATCTTGGAGCGCCTGTGCAAGTTTGATTACATCACTGTAGTCATTATGTCCGAAGATATCATCCTGAATGAACCTGTAGAGAACTGGCCCATTTGTGACTGTCTTATTTCTTTCCATTCTAAAGGTAACAATCCTCTCCCTGTCCTTTTTCTAACAGCCAATGTCATGTTGTCACTGCACGTGACAGCTTCTTCTGAGCTCATTCAGTGCAACTTCAAAGATAAACCAGCCTTTTCAAAAATGAAATGCTTTCTTCCTGCTCGTGAGTTGAATGAATGAAATTGTAATGAAAAATATTTAGCAACAGCCTTTACTATTCACTATTAAACTGTGGCATTATATATGTGGTATAGATAGTCATTTGTAGGAATTAATATTATCATTATTATCTCTTAATGATATGTGTGGTGCATTCATGTACTGCAGGTAGCAGTGACTTTTATTTGAACGAATTATATTGAATCCAGTATGTAGTAAAATCAGAAAGTGTGCCAGATTTTTTTTAACTGATCAAACAATGATGCAAATTCCACTTTATCAGACAAGCATTTCTAGTATTTGTTGTGTATCAGCCATTCACTGTACTCCTTACTCTCCATTAGCAGTAAAGTATGGTTTTGCCATGCCTTGTCTAAGCAGGGAACAATAAAATTGCATTGGTCAATATTTTACAACCCCCTGGATCTCCTATACTGTTGATTTCTCTGCTGCAATAGGTTCTCGGCTGTAATATAATAGCTCCAAAATCATAAGATCCATGGAACATTGCCTAGTAATATATGGCTTAAAGAGGAACTGAACTCAGGATGCTATGCCCTGGGCAAGCAGAGGTCAAAGGAGTTGTCACCAGTATTGCCTGTGAAACAGCAAAAAGTTTTCCTGGCACACTCACAAGCTAGCATGTAAAAAAACTTGTCTCACACTGAGGTTAAAACAGAGGTTTGGATACACGTCTTCTGCAGAAAATGTGAAAGCCGCACAGCCGCGCCAAGGCACCTCTTATAGTGCGGTCTTAACTCTAAACTATCAGACTCCATCTTGCAACACATGGGGCAGAAGATGAAATTGGGTGCAGGTTTGTCAGGAGGACGCCCAACCCACCTTAAAGGCACAGAGACGCACAAGGGATCCTGCACATCCCAATGGCAGCTGAGACCCCCCATGTATCACTGCACCAAAGCAGTCAAGCAAAACAGATGACAAACGCACTCATCAATTCGTCTCCAGCTTTACAGCAAGGTGCACACAGAATGGGCTTTAAACAGTAATACAGCAAAAAGTTTTCCTGGCACACTCACAAGCTAGCATGTAAAAAAACTTGTCTCACACTGAGGTTAAAACAGAGGTTTGGATACACGTCTTCTGCAGAAAATGTGAAAGCCGCACAGCCGCGCCACAGTATTGCCTGTGGTCTCCCTGCAGGTGATCTTTCGCTCACTACTTGCTTACCATTCCTGGTTCTCTGCACTGCATCTGTGTGGAGGCGGCCATCTTGGTAGAGGCAAGGCTTTGCTTCTCTATGTCACAGCCTCCAGCTAAGAATAGTAAGCAGCACATAGTGACAGCACTAAGTTTCACTCTAAATCTCTTGAAACTAGCAGTCAGAGACAGAAGTGTCTTATTCGTACACTGCAGATATTCAGCTATGAGGCTGTACAGGAACACAGGACTACCTAGGCAACCCCACAAACCAGGAAGCCCACAGCAATTTTTTTGGTGGAATTCCAAACAAAGGGGGCTGCAGAAAAAGATTAAGGTCCGGTTCCCACCTGGGCGCGGTTTCCGCGCGTTCGTACTCGCGGAAAAACGCTCAAACAGGGAAATGCCATTATTTTCAATGTGCATGGTTCCCATCTGGGCGTTTTTCCGCGAGTACGAACGCGCGGGAAACCGCCCTACGCCCAAAGAAGTACATGTACTTCTTTTGGGGCGTTTTGGTCGGGCGTTTCCATAGGGATACAGCCAAGTAGCCCTTGGAAACGCGCGTTTGTACAAACGCGCGACAAACGCGCATATTCAATACGCCTAGGTGTGAACCCAGCCTGAGACTGTGTCCTCAATCTCTTTTTTCTATTTTAACCACTTCAAGACCAGGTGTTTAGACCCCCTTCCTGGCCAGGCCATTTTTCAGTATTCAGCGCTGCGATACTTTGACTATATGTTCTCCAGAGAGTCCTTGTTGCTTATTCACCTTTGTGTATTTTTACAGAAGAGATTTCAATGGACATAAAACACTTTTCTGCTCTTTCTTTACATCTTTTGGTTTGTGCATGTGGATGACATCTGACCCGTCTCGCCTAGGTCATGTTTATTTTGAAAGGTAGAGGAGAGACCGGCTAAGACGTAACACACATGACATGCCGTTTCTGTTGCTCTCATGAGAGAATGCAGATCATGCAGAATTTTTTTGGACTTCATTAACCTGACAGCAGTGTGCGCAGCACATTTATCTATGCATAAGAAGCTGGTTTCTCTATGTTGAAAAATTGAAATAGGAGACACGGGTCAAATAACCTCTGTGTTGTGACAGGACAGTGCCGTATCACTATGGTGACTGGTATGTTTGGCGCCCAGGACTCTTGGCCAGAGGGGCTGAGAGAGTCCAGAAAACATATAGCGTTACAGGGAAGGAGCTGGGTGTTCAGTTCTTTCCGGGTTTTCTGTAATATAACTGGGATCTGGGTCTTTGGAGATTTCGAAGAGTCTTGGGTGGGATGAAATATGGCTGATAACAGCCATTTTAAGAGACTGGACAGATAGGAAGAGTTGGTGTGGTGTGGGATGCAGGCACGTGAGGGTTCCTGCTGGGAAGAGGGGCAGGTTGTGTCCAGGAGTCAGGCGGACTCCACCCAGAAGCCAGAGTGGAGCCAGGAGGCTGTGTGTGTGTGTGTGCTGGAGGCACCTGGGAATCAGCCGAGCAGGCTTAGTGAGCCTGGGTGTCCCAAGGGATGTGTGTTAGAGTCACATGCAGGATAGGTGACAATCCTAAGTTGGTGAGGCATTGTAATATTACTTACTGGCTGAAACATAAGCGGACTGTATGTTGCTGAATTAAAGCTCTTTTATGTTACGGAAGAATAATAAAGACTTTTGGTTAAAGGAAAAGTCTGTGCGAGTGCTCTGTGAGCTCCCCAACGTCACAGTGTACACAGGTTTATTTAAAATTTAAAGAGGAATTTCACCCTTATCTTAAAAATAACAACAAAGGCACCTTTTAGTAATGGTAATCTACAAACATACAGTATGTGTGTATATATAGATATCGATATACATGTATTCCTCACTTAACGACCGAGTTCCGTTCCTACGACCAGGTCGTTAAACGAATTGGTTGTTAAGTGAGGACCTCTATACAGTACTGTACTGCATTAGTACAGTACTGTATAGCATTGCAGATGTACAGTACCGAACAGTGTACTGTACATCGGGCAATGAAAATACTTACCGGGACCCGCAGTGAAGATCGGAGGACATCACTTCCGCCGGCAACACGTCGCGCTGACGTGCAAGGTTGGAGGTCGATCGGTGGCCCGTCGTAAGTGCGAGTGGTCGCAAAGCAGGTAAGTTGGTAACCGAGGAATGTCTGTATATAATTTTCAGGCTTTTTATTCGCATACCGAATTTTTTTTCTACTCCCAATTCTTCTCAGAGTGGCCATTTTCACTAAGGGCAGATAAATCCATCTCCCTTTACTTCACGAAACTCTGGGTCTGGCTCCTGGAACATGTGACAGTGCCCATCATGACTTTCCCCCTGAGATCTCACAAGATTTTGCAGATTTCCCAGGAAGGCTCAGGTGATTTAGCCTTCCCAGGATGCATTGGGGAGGCCAGACCTACATCACCAGTGCCTCAGTCAAACAGGAACTGGAAAACAAGTAATTTTGTAGTTGTTTTTTTAAACTAATGAATGTAACAAAATGTAATATCAGAATGCAGGTTTTTAGTAACGGGGTAAAGGTTTGCTTTAAAATCATTTGAGCAAGCATAACATATAAAGTCCCTGCTACTCATTTGTCTGTTCAGAAGTATCTTGGGTTCCTCAGGGGCCCCAGGTGTAAATACGGCTTACTGGAGTTCATTGGTTATAGTTTGCATTTCATGTAGAAAAGAACAAAAAAAAGTAAATTTTCTTGTTGTTTACCATCTCAAAAACTGACAACTCATGTAACTGGAGCAGACAGAATCTGAAGCAGTTGCCCATGGCAACCAATCAGCTTCTCTGTTCAGTTTGTTCAGTTGAGATATGGAAATGAAAGAGAGAAGCTGATTGGTTGCCGTGCACAGCTGCTCCAGTTTTGATAAATTCCCCTCATTGAGGGGAATTATCAAAACTGGAGCAGAGAAAATCTGGAGCAGTTGTTCATGGCAACCAATCAGCTTCTCTCTTTCATTTTTAAATCTTAACTGAACAAGCAAGAGAGAATCTGATTGGTTGCCCTTGTCAACTGCACTGGATTCTGTCCCAGTTTTGATAAATTCCCCCCCACAGTATTTTTATGCCCGGTTGTAAAAAACGTTGCCATACTGATGGTACATACTTATTTATCTTTCTCTTCTGAATTGATTCCTTCTAGGATTTCCACTCGATAAAGCTGTTGCTTACTCAAAACTGCGTAACCCTTTTCTCATCAATGACTTGGATATGCAATATTACATCCAAGATAGGTAAAAACCATTCAATGCCATTACAGTTCAGCTTATTGTGTACATTCTTGAATTAAATAGTTTGTGTATTATAAACAGAAGCAGATCGGTTAAATGAAGCACCAGAAATATTTTTAGATTGTTTATGATTTTCTACTGTTGTGTAAATAGTTAGATCTGTTCATACCGGTGTGTCTGGAGACGGCCTGCATGGGTCAGGTGCAATGTATACATAGAGCGTAGCAGATGTTGCTGCGGCATGCTGGCTGCAGCATTCAGTGAAAGCTTTAAAGTTGGAACACCACAAGGAAAACCATAGCAGTCATGCTTATTTAAACCTCAGTAAACTGCTAGAAAAGAATATTTGGTTGCTGTGAGTGGCTCTATGAATAAGATCCCTGTAAATCCTGGATTAAGCTTGGCTATTACTTAAGGCTTAACAGGGCACATCAGCGATCATACTAATTTTCTCTCAGGATTTCTCCAATTCTATCAGACCAGTACACACTTTGTTCAACAGTGCCAAGCTCTAATGAAGTGGGACCCTCTGAACCCCCAAAACGCTTTGGCTTTCTATGATATAAGAGTCTGAATAAAACTGAATCTGAACTTAATATGTTCTGCTTTTGGCACATTTCTCCTTGCACACCCAGCAATAAAAACTTGACAGAGGGTCTAACCTTCTAACCCCATTTTGCCTTTACTTACACCTTAATCCATAATGTGGGTTTTTCAGCCCCCTGCTTCTTATTAGTTATGTTCCTATGCCAGTGCTGAGCTTGTGGTCTAGCTCTCCAGGCAAGATGAAAAGCGGGGAGCTTGATTTCTGCTTACCCGTTTTTTTTTCTGCCATCATGAGAAGTGGTGCTGTTGTATGTCACCTTCCGTGAAAAAAAAGGGTTTTGCTGTTGTTGTTTTTCTTTTTTACTGCAAGTCATAGGCCATAACCATTCATCTTTGAATAATGGTTGATATGGGAAAAAAGGTTCGGATTTCATATATTTACAGTACCAGAAATGTATTGTAGGCCTTTGCTATGGATACGTTACTATGGATAATATTGCAGAATGGCAACTGCTTGTGGACTATGGGGAAGGAAAGGTGATCATGTCAGGAGGCAGAGGGCCCGAGAGCAGCAAAGGCTGAGCTTAGGATATTGGAAGAGGCAAGGATAGCAGAGTAGGAGCTGACTGGGGAGGAAAGAGAATGTGAGCTGATCAATTACTAGGGAAAGAAAGCAGTGAGAGAAGGCAGATAGTGGCAATAGACCATTGGGAGAATATTTACAGATGGTCTTCGCATGGTTAGGGGTAAAGAGGGGAAGGTGATTTTGTCTATAGTGGAGGAAGTCAGATTAGCACATGCTGATCATGGAAGATAGAGGAAGTAGACTGAGAATTCATTATTGCAGAGGCATGAGGGGAAGCTGATTGTGTTCCACTGGGAGAGGATGCAGAGGATAATTTGGTCATGGACTAGAGGGTAGGGATAGAAAAGGAATGGAGAGAGAAGTTCGTGAAGAGGGGAAGGGGTCAGTATGTCTTTTCCCCTCTATGAACTGTTGTTACTTCTCCTGATGTATAAAGTTGTAGTTAGTGCAGTTGTTTGCACCAGCTGTAACACCTCAGACAAAAAGCGGAACTAATCCAAAGGGTTGTGACTTAGTACGAAACACATCTATTGGGAGAGATTTCAGAGGAGCACTTTTGTTTTTAGTAATTGAAACTGCCAGTGACTGCAATTTAGACAGTTGTGGGGGGGAGCTGTTGAAGAATTAAGTGTGAACACTGGAATTGGGGGAGATATGAGAGAGCATAGTCTTGAAGTGGGAGTGAGATGCCAGAGACTGTAGTGCAGACCTTTGGGAGAGAGTTGCTAGAAGCTATTGCAAATAGTATGAGGAGAGCTGCAACAAAAACTAGTTCAACACTATGAGGATATTTAGTGTTATGGTACAATGTGTGATAGGGACATGGGCATGGAAGTTTAAGGCCCCATTCACACCATTGGTGTGTGCGTTGGTCCGCTGCTGTGCCATTTAGCTTCAATGGCACCCCAGAACACTTTCAGAAATCACCTGCATTGCACCACACCGCTCTGTAATGCACTGCTATGCTTTGTGGCACACTGCAATACAAATAAATGCAGCAGGTTCGATATTAGGTCAGTTGTGGTGTGTTAGGCAGCCAGTTCAATTGAATCGCTGCCCTATGGCAACACAGGTTAATATCTGAATGAGCTGCCTACTGGCAATGCAAATCAACACACAACATTATGTGCTTAACACAGTGCACTGAAGCAGTAAGTAAGACAGTAAGGCATTGCTAAACTCTAGATATGTTCAGATCTGAAAGAAAGCATATCTTGCTATATTCATTGCTGGTGGTAGACTCCTCCAGCAGTAAAAATGGAAGGTTACAGTCTCTCTTTATACCACATAGTGCATGTCCTGTGAGAAGATGGCCAGGGCTGAAAGTTAGCATGTATATTGAGCATCTGGAAAGGGCTGAGAATTATTATGTGCTGTGAGCTGCTAGTCAGGACAGTTTACTTTAATCTGGACTCTACTTCATTCACTGAGCAGTCACAGGAAAACAATAGAATCCCTAAAATCATTTTTAATAAAATATATAATGTTTTGTGGTTAGTAGCACAATGCATGAGCTCTTCATTGCTGTGTAAAACCTGACGCATTATTTAATGTCTGTCCACTCCACATCTTATAGGAGGGAAGTATACCGAATTTTGCAGCAGGAGGGAATTGATCTTCCTCGCTATGCTGTACTTAACAGAGATCCTGACAAGCCAGATGGTAAGTTTAATTTTGCATATGGTCATTGCAGGCTTTTTATACTTACAAGATCAGGTCTAGCAATTTTGGTGGGCTGCTTATAGACAACATTGTTCTTAAGAATCCTTACACATTTACATAATACATTTTACAGTATGTGATGCAATACTTAAAGCATGTCTCCAGAAAAACAAAACTACCCCTGCAGTGGGGCTGCTCCTGCACTGCTTGGGTAAAAGAGAACTATGAGGTAACCTTTTTATCCCATAGTCCTCTTAAGGGTCACGGGAGGACATATACTAACCTCCTCCCGAGACCCAAAGCTTAGTATATAGCGAGCTATTGCTCACTATATACCGAGATCGCCACAGCCGGGACGGATCCTGACAATGCTGTCGAGATCCACCCAGCTGCGTGATCAACAGCGTGCTCTGCCTATCTCGTGGCAGAGCCAGCTGTACCCGCCCCCTCCCTCGTCCGTTTCTCCAGTTAGCGCTGGAGAATCGGAGGGGGGGAGAGGGAATCCCTGCAAGGAGCCACTCTCTGTAGGGAGATGATCAGAAAGTGAGTGAGCGACGGTATGTGTTCGCTCGCTTCCCTATCTATAGAGCCGGCCTGTGTCAGTTTTCATTGTCACAGGACATTTCCAACTATGAGGCTGAGTGAAAATCACTCAACTCATAGTTCTCCTTTAACTTCTCGCTTTTGTCTAGGGGTATTGTGCAAAGGACTTTTAACTTACTTGATTCCAGCTTCCACAGCCTCAAAGATCAGCGATCGCAGCCTCTTCCCCCCCTGTGGGGTTGGAGGGCCACTAACGTCATCTCGTACAATGCAAGACCCATAGCCCTGCATTATGTGTGAGGACAGTCCAGAAGTCGAAGCATAGGGAAAACGAGGTGAGCGCCAGCTGCCAGAAGAGCAGGGATCAGGTAAGTAAAAGACCTTTACAAAATACCCCTAGACATAAATGAGAAGTTAACCCTTGCAATGTGAGCGTAGCTTTACTGCAAAGTATTTTGTTTCTTTCCCCGGAGATGGGCTTTGAGGTACACAATGCTCATATCTTCCTGTAAGTATTCTATTTAGATGATCTAATTGACTTGTATTGTTATTGTGTGTTTGTACATGATGTATATGTTTGTAGATTTTATTTATAAATTGGCTAACATTTTGAGCGCTAAGTAAGATGAATATTCTCCTTTTTTTTTCAGAGTGTAATCTAATAGAAGGTGAGGATCAGGTAGAAGTGAATGGAGAAGTCTTCCCAAAGCCATTTGTTGAAAAGCCAGTTAGCGCAGAAGACCACAACGTATATATTTATTACCCCACGTCAGCAGGAGGCGGAAGCCAAAGGCTTTTCAGAAAGGTATCTCCCGTTACATGCACGGGTATTAAAGCGAATACCCTGTAATAGCTGAATTTAATATTTAAGAGTAATGCTAATGTTTAACCTACAATTCAAATCTAAATAACACTTATCACTGTTTAATGGTGGCCTCTGTTTTGTACCCCGGTGAAGAATTCATAGCACTGTTGGCTGCAGCTAAACTGCTATTAAAGCGACACTAAACACAGGAGTTAAATCTTAAAAATGCATTAGAGTACCTTAAATATTAACAAAAATTTATCTTATTTGTGTATCACTCGGCTGTAGATCCCCAAATCATCTCTGAATTGGTGCTGACACTGTCCTTCCTTCTGGAGGGTGGCTACTTTTGTTCCCCATGGTCCCTGCGTGAATTGTAAAAAAGCCTCTGCTTCCAGCTCACTCCTGCAATGGACTACAGTCTCATGTTTAGTTTACCAATTTGTATTGAAATTATAGTCAATCGCGCAAGTGAACTTGGAGCGGTGGCCACCCTCCAGAAGGAAGGACAGTGTCGCCACCAGTTCAGAGATTTGAGGATCTACAGTTGAGTGATACACAAATAAGATACATTTATGTTAATAGTTAAGGTACCTGAATGTATTTTAAAGTTTTAATTCTGGGAGTTTAGTGTCACTTTAAGGTGGTATTGTCTGGTGCGTTGCAAGATATGATTTAATTAGCCATTGTTTAGAGATAATTGTACAATCATGACATTTTGTATATTGGTGGTCACATCCGTATCAATGTGATCATTCAGTCCATAATTAAATGTAACTAAACTGATCACAAACCAGAGACCTTCTATTTAATTCATCTAGAGAGCTTGATTAATTTCAGCTTTGCTGTGGCGAAATTACCGGTATGTCATTCGCTTCTGTTGAAATTTTTTTAATCACTATTTTTTGTTGATTGCAAAGTGTGTGGGGTTTTTAAAAAAAAATCTGTTGCAAAGTTTCTTACCTAGAGATTCTGCCAGTAGCAGCACTTCCTGTTTCAGGCTGACAAATTTAGGTCACTTCCACGCAATTAGCAGCAGCGTTGTCAGTCTGCCTTGAGCTATTACTCAGTTGGCCTTTAGGCTGCCGATCAGGTCTAGGGATGCATGTGTTTCTAAGGATTCACGTTCACCCAGATTTAACTGAGCCCATGCAAAACTGTCAGTGATACATCCCCCCCCCCCCAGCCCAATCAGCTGCAGCTTTGTTACATGTAGCTGTATGATGCCCTGACTGTAGCTCATTGGGCCAAGAGGGGGATGTGTTATTGACAGTTTTTGGGCTTAGATAAATTCAATTAGCACCTAGCCCACGCAAATCCCTAATCCGGTTAGCAGCTTTGTACCCCAATTTCCAACTTGTGGAGCTTGCATGGCAACTTAACAAAGCTGCTGCTAATTTGCAACAGATTTGCGAAAATCAATTTGTTTAAGAAAATTGTATACAGTTAGGCATGTTGTACACACAGTGTACTCCTAATTAATTTATGTGCATTAAAATGAAAAAAGAGAACTGTTATCTTGTTTATTCAAACTATTGTAAAGTGCTGTAAGGACATATTCAAACCAGGCCGTAGGTTACTTTTGAACGTCAACCCCAACAAGCCTTAACAACGCACTGCAAAATATGGTTTGCATTGTGGTGACCTACAGAAATACAGTGCACCTCAAATAACCAATATGCTTGTGTTATGGCACAGGACATTATGGTGTAAGTGTTAGACTTGCGCTGTTTGGATGAGTTTTTCATTTTATTTTGTCAATACAGATTGGAAGTCGAAGCAGTGTTTACTCCCCAGAGAGCAGTGTTCGCAAGACGGGATCCTACATTTATGAAGAGTTCATGCCAACTGATGGCACTGATGTTAAGGTAAAACTAAAGGATCTGCCTGCCTTGCAGTTTCTAATTTCTTCAGTTACAATGTCATAAATGTAATCTATTCATATTGATTAGGTATACACTGTAGGTCCAGATTATGCCCATGCAGAGGCCCGCAAGTCTCCTGCTCTGGATGGGAAAGTGGAGCGTGATAGTGAGGGCAAGGAGATCCGCTATCCTGTCATGCTCACTGCCATGGAGAAGCTCGTAGCACGGAAAGTCTGCTTGGCATTTAAGGTTGGTATCTATTTTATAAACTAAGGATCTGACCTTGTTGATATGTAGTTGATTTGTATACACCCACTTCTACTTCTGTCTGTTTTTTACCCTTTCCCAAATTATTATAGGGATTTTAGATTCCATAAATTCACGTTATATTTTCAAATGTGACAGCATTTATTCTGGATGACATACCATTGCAGACCCTTTCTGAAGGGTTTGATATGCAGACATCCGCGGTATTGATTTTCCCTTTAAGCAACCTAGGGGCATCATAAATCATCATAAAAGGAAGCTGTCAGCATGTCAGACAATTACTTCAACTGCTTTACTTTACTGTACATTTTTACCATAGGCAATGCTTGAGTCTGTTACATGATTTGACAGAAGTAATGTATGAATAGAATAATCCACACATGGATAACACAGAATTTCTGTCTTGCAACAGTGCTTAGATAGTGGTACACATCACACAGTAATATTCATGGCTACAGATAAAAACATATTTATATCACTGCGTATTGCAACAGAAATTATTAGGACCAAAACCGCTTTGGGGTCTATTTGTAAGACTTTTGCAGAGCGAACATCATCTTGCAAATGTTTTAAATAGACTACTTTGTGTGACTACCAAAGATTTAATAATATGCTATCATAACACCAATACTCAGAAATATACTGTATATCTTTTATAATGGATCAAAATTATTTCGATATTAGAATTTCATATTGTTCATACCCACAGTATACAATGATTAATTGCACATTCTGACTGCAATTTACAATGTGTAGGTATGATCAGTATGCAAGCTTAGATGATTTTAAATGCTTTTATGAATTTTGATATGATTAAAATAGTTTTTTTAAATATATATATAGCATATTATTTAATCATCCTTGGTAGTCACACACACATACATATATGTGTATTTTGTGTGTGTGTGACTCCTGTTGTGATTTTGAGATGTTGCGTTCAAATGTATTTATAAATCAAAAGTATAGATTGAAAAGTTACATTTATGTATGTTTACCTTTTGAGCAAATTCAAATTTGTAAATATAAAATACTTTATTTTCAGACAAAGCATTTCTTTTAGTGCAGTATAGACATTGCTGTAATATATGTTGCTGTTGCCTGTGCATATGACTAATTGTTCATATTTGTATGTTTCAGCAAACTGTTTGCGGCTTTGACTTGCTAAGAGCCAATGGACACTCATTCGTTTGTGATGTCAATGGTTTCAGTTTTGTGAAGAACTCCATGAAATATTATGATGACTGTGCCAAAATACTGGGGTATGTTACAAGTGCTCTGGTTTCCCTGTTTGTATTTGTTCCCATTCTTGTTTTTTGTGCTTTCTAATAGCATAATTTTTACCACTATATTACACATTTTTATATGTCTTTTGTTAAGTTACAAATTCATGTCTCACCCTTAATTTACACTGTAAAGGAAGACAAAAGACTAATCACAGAATTCTGAAAAAGAAGTTGTACACTTAAAAGTCGATTTTCAGTCTTTGGACGTGCACTTGAATGAAATTGTCCTGTTAAAGAAGAACTAATCTGTAACAATAAACTTACCAAAGAACATATCTTAAAGCAGCAAATGTTGGAGTTAACCAACCATTCACTGCAGGTGAATCCATCACTGTAATTTAAAACACATGCCCCAGGAAGATACAACTGCAGTAAATATTTGGTAAATGCCACAATCACTGCTTTATAAATATGTACTAGTTTTGTAGAGCAATTTATGTAATTTCCCCTCACTTTTGTTGGTATGAATTTCCTGTGAATGTGTGCGTATTTCAGCAGTAACTGAACGTCACAATTTTACCATGGTGCCTCCCGCAGAATGTGTCAGCGCAATTTGCATTGTCATGGATGCCTGTATTTTAACTACAGAAGAGGGCGACAATGCTGTGGGCTGAACTGAGTAAGCAATGCCACCCTAGGAAATTAAGTGTCTCTTGATACACTTTGCTTATGTAGGGATCTGTTCCCTAACTGCCTTGCTGTATGTTGTTTTACATTCATTTTTGCATTTTGTCTTGTAGAGCATTGCACCCAGTTAGTCTGACAAATAATCCTGCCTGCTTTGCCAGCTAGCTAACCCTTGGTGAGCTTATCATTAGTGGGTAGGATTTAGTATTGACAAAACAGGGATGCAATGTTCTAAAGGGCCTTTGAGAAGCCTTCCCCTGTAGCCTTGGCCTAGAGGGTATGGCCCCTTTCTTTAAGAAGGCAGGCCATGTGGGGCTAAGAAGAGTCATTACCATAAGACAGTCATAGAGGCTCAAGATTACTCAGGTGCTGTCACAGCGTGGAAATATAATGACTGCAAGGTAGGGGTCATCTCACATGACCCCACACAAATACACGCACACAAAATAAGGTTACGCTCTTATGATTTATTAGAAAGCAGGACTTCTAAAGCATTAGCTGTACAATTTTTTGATCTGGCATTTTTAGATTTTCAGGAGATATTTGGGAACATGGCAAATTCACTTTAATATTTGCTTTCCTCAGGAATATAATTATGAGGGAGCTTGCTCCACAATTCCAGATTCCCTGGTCTATCCCAACGGAGGCAGAAGATATTCCTATAGTACCAACCACGTCTGGAACAATGTAAGTGATATGATACATCAACAGGAGGGCTGTCTATAATAATTATTCTCAATTATGAATTCGGAGAACAGTATCTCTTTGGCAAATAAAATAGTACTTTATTGATTGTGGTTTGTCTACAAAGTAGATTGTTACATTCTGGAAGCTTTATGTGAACGATGATAGACTTCACTTAAAGGACACATTACAGTAAGATTCGTTATAATATCATCACTGGTGTCTACGTTTTTTTTTAATATATATATATATATACAGGGCCTGTCAATAGCATAAAGGACAATAACTGTATCAATAAGTAAAACTCCAGCCATAGTTTTGTTTTATCAGCTGAGTGGGGGAGGGGTAGAACCAGATGTTTATTTCTTAAGTGAATGGAGTTACAGTTGTTGCTGCGCATACATGTAAATGGCAGCATCCCCATTTGATCATGACATATGCAGGCTCTGCATCCTGCTTAGTAGTGCCATACATTAACTGTAATTTGATGATCTTCTATCTCAGTGCAAATCTGTTAGTTAGACCTGACTGAAATAATAGACCCTTTATGTGGCTAACCAAGTTTATCTCAGCAGTTCAGGGAATGTCTACTCTCTAGTTTTTCACTTATTCATGTAAAAGAGATGAACCTTTTGTCAATTAAGTGATTATGTCATTGTTAAAATAAATAAAAAAAGGAATGTATGAAAAGAAATGAATTAATATTTGTCCTGCCGCTTGCACCAGCAATTTTCCCTCTGTTGAAGAACTAATCTTGCTGAAGAATCGTCTTCATCTGACACAGTTCTAGAACTGTTGGATGTCTGATCTCCCACTGCACACCCTGTTTTTATCCATTGACCCCCAAAGTCACTGCTGCGTTCTGTAATTACATAAGGGGCAGTGGAAGGAACAACAACTTAATCTAATTAGTTTATTAATGTTTTAAAAACCTTGTTTCTCTCCCGTTCATTGAAGGACACAGGGAACAGATCGGAGATCATGTACTGTAGGGTAATATCGCCACCTGCAGGAGAAGGACGCTAGGCACAAAAAAACTAAAGACCAATTACAGCCTAGGGGCGGCCCCTGCCGGTGGCCAAACCCCCCACCTGCTGACAAGTCTCCAGTTTTGTGCCTAGCGTCATGAGTAAGGAGCTAAGAATTTTCCTCTGTATTCTTACCTGCTTCTTCCTGATTTTTTTCAGAGGAGGGGTGGATCAGATCGGTTCGTGGCCAGGACCCAGGATCCTTGGGCGGATGCGGTGGACGCCCTGGTGGATATAGTATCTATGTACTGTATGTTCTTAGGACAGCCAGATTTGCTGGTCACATACAGTATGCAGGCTCTGCTTCTTGCTTTGTAGTTCTGTATAATAGTTGTTTACTGCTCTAGCAATGCAAGTCCAGGAGTTGACCAACCCAATGGAAACTATGCCCTCCCTGTGTGACAGATCTCTTATCTAAATGGTTATTGAGCACTTAAGCCTAAGTGATTCTAGTCAAGTACAGAAATTCTCCCTCCTGGCTAATTTACAATTCTATATATGTAATACCACAACAAAAGCAGTGAACAGTATATAAACATCAAAAAAATCACCTAGGGTAAATATAATATCAATATAATTAAAGTAATAATTTAGAATGTTGTCACAGAAAATACACTTTTCCTTTAAGGGAGCCTGATAGGGTAAACCTATGGAAGTTGCAATTATTGGCATGTCTTTGGAGCTACATCCTTTGGTGTCTTTATCTCTATCTATACTCACTACTTGGTGAGTGACTGACCTGGAAAACATATCTACGTGAAGTGCCCAAATTCCAAGTCAGTAATTCAGCAAGTCATAAAGGAAGGATAAGCATTACAGCCCGGAAGAATGAAGATGTACACTGGCCTGGGTTTATGGTGACAGCTCTCAAAGGAAAGAAAAGGCAGAGGTAATAGGCTCTGGCATTGGCAGATATGTTAATAGTTACTCTAGTTCACAAGCACATTCATGGTTTATTTTCCGTTTCAATAAGGCCATGTTCTATGGTAACAGTGTAGGTGCTAAGCAGGCTTAATTTGCTATCATATGTTTAATATACTATAGCATTTGTATTGTATTTGTGTACTTTAGTGTGTGTCTATATATGTACTCGTGTGTGTATATCTAGATAGATAGATATATCTATAGATATAGATAGATAGATATCGATCTATCGATCTATATTAGTATATGTGTGTCTGTGTGAGTCTACCAAACGAGCATTTATGTAAACATACGTGTGTTTTATTTCATGCACATAAAATTATGTTATTTTGCATTATCCCAGGATGGAGTTGCGATGTGTAATAGCGATTATCCGGCATGGAGACCGCACCCCAAAGCAGAAAATGAAGATGGAGGTTCGACATCCAAGGTAGAAATAGCAAGTTTAGAAGAGAGCTATACTTTTATTTGCTTCTTTTTTCTTTCCTTCCAAATGTGAGAAAAACCTCCTTTTATATTTTCTTGTTTATCTCAAAAGCCAGTATTCCTTTGCTGAAATAATAAGGTTATGACTATAGGAACGTATTCGGAGAAAGCTAAAGAGTCCTTGATAACATGAAAAGAAGTAAACTTTTTAGAAAGTCTTTAAAGCATTGGATGTTTTTGCCATATATTATAGAAAGAATATAACTTGGAATTTTATTTGTTATTTTATTTGTTATTTTTGCAAGACAGTAAAAGTAAATTTGAATAATTTATTTTTATATATAGGTTCTTTGAGTTATTTGAACATTATGATGGCTATAAAACAGGAAAGCTGAAACTAAAGAAGCCAGAACAACTACAGGTAATTTTTTGTGAATGAAAAGTTCTAAAATCTAAATCACACTGAATTGTATTGCTTCTTAGTTTAGTTTTGGTGAGAGACATCCATGTAACTGTCATATGTTAGAGAACAAGCTCTAAATCAGTGGTTCTCAACTGGTGGGTCGTGACCCAAAAGTGGGTCGCGACCCCATGTTCAGTGGGTCACCGGATGCCTTCCACTTTTCTAGGTGAGTGACTCCTCAGCCTCCCCCTAGCGCAGCACTGTCAGCTCTCACGCCAAGCAGCCATTCAAAATATGCTGCCCAGTGCCGAGCGTCAGCTTGAGGTGGGATGGGGCTATGGCCACGAGGGAGCTCCACCCATACATGCATTGCTTACAGCTCCCCCTCATGTGTCCTGTAGAGGTGCCTGGACTGGAGTGACATCACGTTCTGGCTCCAGACACCTCTACAGGGTGTGCAAGGGAGCTGTACAAGCAATACACATATGGATGAAGCTCGGTCACAGCACAGCAGCCCACACTGGACCCCAGGCTGAGGATCCACTCCAGTTCTCGTAAATTAGGGAGACTGGGTGGATCTTAAAATGCGAATAAAAAAAGTATTTTTTGGGGAGTGTGTATTTAGGAATGCGCAGAACCGCAATGCCGTGCATTCCACGTGACTTGGGTCACGACTTAATGACCAAGGACAAATGTGGGTCCTGAGGTCACACAGGTTGAGAACCACTGCTCTAAATGATGGTGAGGTAGGCCAAATGAGACCAAAAAAGTAATTTGCTTAAAAAAATATTGTAACAAAAACAATGTTTTTACATAGTAATGCTTCCTGTTAAATCCTTGGAAGAAAAGCAAGTTTATGCTTCATTTAAGTATAGCTGGCAAAGACATGCACTGCATTCCATGCTACTGTGGGCAACTGCACGATGAGAAATGCTTTTATACTGCTTGTTAAGAATATGAGTGACCATAGCCACTTCTACTCTAAATGAGAAATTACATTATTATTAATATTAGAAATGAACAATATAAATACTGTATAATTTATTTTAAACAAATTTTTTGAACATGATTTCCTTCTGAGTAGGTTAGTACATAAGCAAAGACAAGAATAAATACATTGTTTTAAGACTTCATTAATGTATTTATACTTAAGGGCATTTTGCTTCCTTTTGGCCCAACTTCCTGATAGCTTTAAAGTATATCCAAACTCAAGAACAACAATGTAATATTTTGCAGCTTACGAGTCCTTAATGTGATGTCAGTATTCGTTTTCAGGCTAAGAACATTTTCAGCAAGTACAGAAAATACCTGTTGATCTAGCCAGAAATTAAGTGTCCTTGTCACTTTCTGTGAGCTGAACTGAAAAGGAAAACTTTTCCCTTTTGTAAACCTACTAATCCCCCCACCTCCTATGTAAAGGAGATGAAGAGAGGAAGACCAGCTTGTGTGACATCCCATGGATCCATCCATAGATACAATGGAGTGAGTGAACGTAGCCACTCTAGGGCAGGAAGTGTTATTTCGCAGGATTACTAGGTACATCTATAGAAAAAAAAAAAAGACTGCAAATAAAGAAAACGAATGCAGCCACCACATGTAAGAACTGGTAAAGTTCAATGTATTCAGTATTTGTTTTTGAGTTTAAGTACACTTTAAAGGTTCTCTGTAACTTTCCTATACAAACCCTACTAAGCGGAAGCAATGGTTTCCATATAGGCAGGATCAGAACATATCCAAATTGGTTAAATGTCTCTGTGTCTAGGTTTTAAGTATACTTAACGCAAGGATAGGATAGAACGTTTTACAGAGAAAATGGTTGTTTAAAAACTGCATTCCTGGATGATTTTGAGCAGGAAGTGCTTGACATAGCAAGACTGCTGCTATCAGAACTTGGAACGCACAGTGACTGTGAGATTGAAGAGAGGAAATCCAAGCTTGAACAACTGAAAACGGTCTTGGAAATGTAAGTGGAACAAATACCCCCAGATCTTGATTACAGAAGAAAAAATGATATGTATGCTTTGTGACTTTATGGACTTGGGGATTGCAGGCCTGTCTGTCAGCATTTGTTTCTTTTGTAGCTTTATATTCATCGCATCCATATTGCTATCTATCCACCTTTAGCCTCTGCTATTTTTTAAAGTGACACTAAACTTGGGTATTGAATCTTAGGCCTGGTTCACACCTGGGCGTTTTACAGCACTGATCGACGCGCTGTAAAACGCCCAGCAAGTGAAATCCCATTATTTCATATGGGCATGGTTCCCACCTGGGCGTATTTCAGCGTGTAGGAACGCGCGTAAAAAACGCCCTGCGATAGCCCTCGTAAACGCGCGTTTGCTGCGCGTTTTGTTGATTGCAAATCGCGGTAAAAACGTGCGTCAAACAGGCATTTTACGAACGCCCAAGTGTGAACCCAGCCTTAAAAATGCAGGAGAACTATGAGGTAAGTGATTTCCACTCATCCTCATAGTTAGAGTTGACGTGTGACATTGAAACTGTCACACACGTCGACTCTATAGATGGGGAAGTGAGCGAACTCATACCGTCCACTCACTTCCCAATCGTCTCCCTGCCGAGAGCAATGACTGTCAGTCACTACTCCATGCAGGGATTCCCCCCTCTCTGATCCTCCAGCGCTGACTGGAGGAACGGACAGGGGAGTGGGTGGACACAGCTGGCTCTGCCTCTACACAGGCAGAGCAAGCTGTCAGTCAGCAGCTGGGTGAATCCAAACAGTATTATTGGGATCCATCCCGGCTGCGGTGCTCTCAGTATATCGCGGGCAACAGCCGGCTATATACTGAGCATTAGGTCACGGGAGGAGGTTAGTATATGTCCTCCCATGACCCTAAAGAGAACTATGGACTAAAAAGGTTACCCCATAGTTCTTTTAACAAAAATGTAGCTCATTTGTGTATCACTTAGCTGTAGATCCTGTGATGGAATTAACAAGCCTGCTCCTGTGATGGAATACAATCTCAGTACAAATTAGTAAACTAAACATGAGATTGTAGTCCATCACAGGAGCAAGCTTGGAGTGGTGGCTACTTTACAACACACACAGGGACCATGGGGAACAAAAGTAGCCACCGTCCAGAAGGAAGGACAGTGTCAACATGAATTCAGAGATGATTTGAGGATCTACAGCTGAGTGATACACAAATAAGGGACAGTATTGTTAATAGTTAAGGTACTTGAATGCATTTTTAAGATTTACAGTAACTACAGAATTTATTGTCGCTTTAATTTCATTCACCCTAATATGTCTCCTGAGATTAACTAACAAAGCACAACACTATGACCTTCCTTTTTTTTTTTATTAAATGGGTTACTTGGTTTAAATGATGGTTTGTTATAGTCCATAACTTTTTCATTCAATGAAACTCTTATTGATTATAGTGACCAACATATTTGCCAGTGGAGAAATTAGTACAGGTTATGACGTTACAAACCACAGCAGCAGCCCTAATTCAGTAAATCATGCACTGCTGTACTATTTATTTTTTTGTGAATACATATTTTATTACTTAGATTTTATTTCACCACTTTTGCCTGTTATTTAGTCACTTTGCGCCCTCTGGTGGATTTGTTGACTGCATTTGATTTCAAGATCAGACAGGCTGTGCATTGGAATTATGATTACTTTTGTTAACAATAATCCGCTCACTCAGTGTATGATGTATTTTTTTTATACAGGTAAATAATACATTTAGGTTTTATTAATTAAAGGGTTTATTTGACAGTTGTTTTGTATGCGAGTGATGTGGTTCTGTGTCTTGCCCATATTTTGGTCTGAATTAAAAAGAAAAATTGTGATTTTATTTTTTTTTTATGCAGGTATGGCCATTTCTCTGGCATTAATAGGAAAGTGCAGCTGACATATTTGCCCCATGGTCATCCAAAACCATCCAGTGAGGATGAAGGTAAGACGGCGAAGGTTTTGTTATGTAAACCACTGATCTGCATGTTATGAAGAGGTTTTATGTGTGCAGCAACTTTTGGATGTAAGGGGTGTAAAAATGTAATGTCTTCACAGATGCCCGGAAGGATTCTCCATCTCTACTGCTAGTCTTGAAATGGGGTGGGGAACTGACACCGGCTGGGCGAGTGCAAGCAGAAGAGCTAGGACGGGCTTTCCGCTGTATGTACCCTGGAGGGCAAGGTAGGTTTTATTTTTACATATTCTTCTGTTCCACTTCCCTTTTTGTCTTTGACTGTCAAAGTTTCTGCTCCCCACCATGCCTTTCCAAGTGCAACATTTAAATTGTACTTGTGTAACGTAGGTGCACACGGGAAAACAGGTTTAATAAATGCAGATTTGTATTCCAAAGCTTAAAGGAGAACTATGGGGTTAAGTCTTTTCCCCATGGATCTCCTTAGGGTAACGGGAGGACACAAACTAGCGTCCTCCCGTCACCCTAGGCTCAGTATACTGCGAGCTGTAGCTCGCGGTATACTGAGACGCCGCGGCTGAAGCGGATCCTGACAATTGTGCCAGGATTCGCCCAGCTGCGTGACTGACAGCTGGCTCTGCCTATCTAGAGCCAGAGCCAGCTGAACCCGCCCCCTCCCACGTCCGTTCCGCCGGTCAGCGCTGGAGGATCGGAGCGGGGGAGGGGGGAATCCAGCCCCTCCCCTGTCACGGCAGAGAGCCGTGACAGGATCGGGAGGTGAGCGAACGCCGGTATGTGTTCACTCACCTCCCGATCTACTGAGCCGACCTGTGACATTCTCATTGTCACAAGTCGGCTAGAACTATGAGGTGAGTGAAAAGCACTCACCTCATAGTTCTCCTTTTTAAGAGTACCTTTCAAAAAGCACTAAGCCAGCAAAAATGCAACACATTTTTAAAAGGACTGTTATCATGGAGGCCACTTGGAGTTTTAACATGCTTCCATTTCTGCTGAACGCTGCTTTTCATTTTAATGTACTATTTATAATGCAGTGAATGTGACTTTCACCAAATATTTACTGGATGTGAATCAATCACTGTCATTTAAAACACATGCACCTAAAAGATTAACATGCAGTGAATGTCAGAGTCACTGCTTTATAAATATACACCAAATCTTCAGTCAGTTTTTTGAATGCTCATATTAACTGACATACCTAGTGTACATACAGTATCTCACGGAAGTGAGTACACCCCTCACATTTTTGTAAATATTTTATTATATCATTTCATGTGACGACACAGAAGAAAATACACTTTACTACAATGTAAAGTAGTGAGTGTACAGCTTGTATATCAGTGTACATTTGCTGCCCCTCAAAATAACTCAACACACAGCCATTAAGGCCTAAACCGCTGGCAACAAAAGTGAGTACACCCCTAAGTGAATATGTCCAAATTGGATCCAAAGTGTCAATATTTTGTGTGTCCACCATTATTTTCCAGCACTGCCTTAACCCTCTTGGGCATGGAGTTCACCAGACCTTCACAGGTTGCCACTGGAGTCCTCTTCCATGAAGACCTCACGGAGCTGGTGGATGTTCGAGACCTTGCGCTCCTCCACCTTCCGTTTGAGGATGCCCCACAGATGCTCAATAGGGTTTAGGCCTGGAGACATGCTTGGCCAGTCCATCACCTTTACCCTCAGCTTCTTTAGCAAGGCAGTGGTCGTCTTGGAGGTGTGTTTGGGGTCGTTATCATGTTGGAATACTGCCCTGAGGCCCAGTCTCCAAAGGGAGGGGGATCATGCTCTGCTTCAGTATGTCACAGTACATGTTGGCATTCATGGTTTCCTCAATGAACTGTAGCTCCCCAGTGGCGGCAGCACTCATGCAGCCCCAGACCATGACACTCCCACCACCATGCTTGACTGTAGGAACTTGTCTTTGTACTCCTCACGTGGTTGCCGCCACACACGCTTGACACCACCTGAACCAAATAAGTTTATCTTGGTCTCATCAGACCACAGGACATGGTTCCAATAATCCATGTCCTTAGTCTGCTTGTCTTTAGCAAACTGTTTGCGGGCTTTCTTGTGCATCATCTTTAGAAGAGGCTTCCTTCTAGGACAACAGCAATGCAGACCAATTTGATGCAGTATGCGGCGTATGGTCTGAGCACTGACAGGCTGACCCCCCCACCCCTTCAACCTCTGCAGCAATGCTGCACTCAACTTCTTTGGTAGACCATGGCGAGGCCTGTTCTGAGTGGAACCTGTCTTGTTAAACCGCTGTATGGTCTTGGCCACCGTGCTGCAGCTCAGTTTCAGGGTCTTGGCAATCTTCTTATAGCCTAGGCCATCTTTATGTAGAGCAACAATTATTTTTTTCAGATCCTCAGAGAGTTCTTTGCCATGAGGTGCCATGTTGAACTTCCAGTGACCAGTATGAGAGAGTGAGAGCGATAACACCAAATTTCACACCTGAGACCTTGTAACACTAACCAGTCACATGACACCGGGTAGGGAAATGGCTAATTGGACCCAATTTGGACATTTTCACTTAGGGGTGTACTCACTTTTGTTGCCAGCGGTTTAGACATTAATGGCTGTGTGTTGAGTTATTTTGAGGGGACAGCAAATGTACACTGATATACAAGCTGTACACTCACTATTTACATAGTAGCAAAGTGTCATTTCTTCAGTGTCGTCACATGAAATGATATAATAAAATATTTACAAAAATGTGAGGGGTGTACTCACTTCTGGGAGATACTGTATGTGCTGAGCATCAGATGCACTTGTTAAATGCTTGATTTTAACTTCAGTGTGTACGTAGCTCAACACTGCTTTTGTGTGTCTACCACAGACCCATTCTCTGTATGCTATGTAAATATAATTCACTTTCCTCTTGTAACCTGTCCTCTGTGCTTATAAAATGCCTTTGGCCCTAGTTAACCCTCTGTCCTCTCTGTTGTGTCAACCTGTCATTCTAGTGGATGGTAAAATCCCGGCTTTGGGCTGTAGCTCTCCTGTAGACTGTGGTAAGAGCCATGACTGTAGTGTGAATTGCACTGTTCCCATAACTACATTGGGACAATCCTCTTCCCTTCTGACTAAAACAAGGCCCTGAGGGTTATAATCATAACTACCCTGCAACAATTAACTAACAAAAAGATGGTTTAGCTCATAACAATCAATAAGATGTTTGTATTATGCTGTAAGCAATACTAAACATTTTTGAAATCTTTCTTTATATACAGTGTGTATATATATCTATATATAGATACATCTATATATAGATATATATAGATGGATAACCTAATCCATCTATTGTACTCACAAAAAATAGTATAAAATAATAGGGTTTCTGGAGGGGTGTAATGGACCACCCAAGAGAGATTTGCTAAAAGTATATCGGATTTTATTTTGTGATTTGTATAAAATAAAAAATCAATGCATTTCATAGATCAATCAAAACCCTGAATGGGATTTGTTTGTATAAATATAATCACTTAATTGGTACATACATATTGATAAGGTCCAAATATTCTAATATAACTTAATGTTGGTGACAGATTTAACAACAACATAAATGCCCCTATATTGGCTTAACTTAAGAGGTCCCGACGCGTTTCGCCAGTGGCTTCATCAGGGGACCCAAAGTGGATCATGCAGGGTTGGTCTACGGGGTAAGGGAGATACCTGAAGAATCGAGAGCGTGGACGCTAGGTGGCCCCACCACCACCTCCACGTTCTCCTTTATTGTCACACCTGGGACCTCAGGGTTATATAAAGAGAGATGGCATCCCTTTGTCCAGCCAGCTTCACTGGGGTGCTTTCTCAGAAAATGAGGTACGTTGGGAGTAGACCTGGCTAGATATTATTATAGTCCTATTAAGTCTCCCTGGTGGTGTAGGGCTAGCTGCATGCCTCCATAGTGATCTCCGCTGCAAGGATCCATAGTGATAGTCCTATTAAGTCTCCCTGGTGGTGTAGGGCTAGCTGCATGCCTCCATAGTGATCTCCGCAGCGGAGATCACTATGGAGGCATGCAGCTAGCCCTACACCACCAGGGAGACCTAATAGGACTATAATAATATCTAGCCAAGCCTCCTCCCAACGTACCTCATTTCCTCAAATGAATATTTATTGAGTTTAACAACAAAAGAAAAAAAAAAAACAGTCACAACGTACCTCATATTCTGAGAAAGCACCCCAGTGAAGCTGGCTGCACGAAGGGATGCCATCTCTCTTTATATAACCCTGAGGTCCCAGGTGTGACAATAAAGGAGAACGTGGAGGTGGTGGTGGGGCCACCTAGCGTCCGCGCTCTCGATTCTTCAGGTATCTCTCTTAACCCGTAGACCAACCCTGCATGATCCACTTTGGGTCCCCTGATGAAGCCACTGTCTAAACGCGTCGGGACCTCTTAAGTTAAGCCAATATAGGGGCATTTATGTTGTTGTTAAATCTGTCACCAACATTAAGTTATATTAGAATATTTGGACCTTATCAATATGTATGTACCAATTAAGTGATTATATTTATACAAACAAATCCCATTCAGGGTTTTGATTGATCTATGAAATGCATTGATTTTTTATTTTATACAAATCACAAAATAAAATCCGATATACTTTTAGCAAATCTCTCTTGGATGGTCCATTACACCCCTCCAGAAACCCTATTATTTTCTACTATTTTTTCTGAATGCACTTATCTTAGGGGGAGAGGTGTTAATTAAGAGCCCACAGGGATGCAACCCACGATTTATAAACCAATCATCTATTGTACTCATCTAAACTCCAGAGCCTGCAGGAACCCTTCAGCATCTGTAGTTGGCAGTATAAATGTTTAGAGTCTTATGAACTTGTGCAATTTTGGCTATGGTTTTACCAGCAGCTCCATGGGTCATTGCTTCATAAATCAGAAGTATTGACACTGCAAGATGTCACGTAATTTCTAGAATTCAATGGATGAAATTACAACTCCCTGCTGCATTCAATTAGGTCAATAGTCATTGTTTTCCTGTATTTCATGTGCGTTTTAAATGAACATCAGATGCAGGGGAGCAATTTGCAATTGATTTGAATGGAGTTGAACACAGTTTAAGGGCCATGTTTGCACTCCTTTGTGCTGCACTACGTTTCTTTGAATGCAGCATGTTCTACAAGGTGGAATTTTACCTGCATGCAAAGCATGTCAAATGCTTCCAAAAGATTGTTTTGCTTTGATTCTAGTTATTTGGTACAGACTAGACATGCAAGTTTCGTTCTAAATTGAAATTCGGACACTCGGCTGCTTACGAATGGAAACAATAATGAATTCCAACGTATCTAAATTTTTTGATAACGAAAATTTGGATGCTTCAAAAGGCTATTCCGTATTAACAGTGTTGTTAATGTGAAAATAAAAAAACGAAAAAAACCCCACTGTGGTGTTCCCTCTCCCCCTTGTAGGTCTGGTAGGAATTCCCTTACCAGACCCTTGACCTGAGCAGCAGCCTTGCAGAGCAGAAAAGGGAAGGATGATCATGCGCCCCCTGCACCATACCAGACCACAGGCCGTCAAAATGGGGAGGGTGCTTCACCAGGGGGAATCCCCTGGCAAAGCACCATGTTCCCATGTTGATGAGGACAGGGGCCTCTTCCCCACAACCGGGGGGCGGGGCGGGGACTAGAGAGTATTGAAGGCTTGGTTAAAATTATACATAGATATCTCATTTCTAATTATAAATAAACAGGTATAGTTACCATAAATGAGTGTTGCAATGAAAGATTATCTATAGGCGGCATTGATTCCTAGGTTGATCTTACTGTCAAGAACCCAGTCGTACTGTCCCACCCAAAATTCCACACTATTGCTGGACTAGTTTATAAACAATGGAGGGAAAACTTGTGGGGAAGTATCTGCTAATCAAGCTTTAGTGTGCTTCCCCATTATTTTGTACTTTTGTAATTGCATTGAATTCTGGTTATTTTGGGACAGTGGCACCTGCTTTCCTTTCAAACTTTATGAAGGGTAACATATACTGAGAGATATTCAGAGGCAGCTGTTACTGAGCTCCTCTGTAATTTGGTAGTGGCCATGCTAACCGGCATAAGTACATTCTAAACTGCTGTCTTGGAACAAGTACACATGGTATAATGGTAACAGACACACGAATACTACTTGAATGTGTATGAACCCTTTGCACAAGAAAAAAAAACTAATGGTGTGCCTTTAAAGAAATGTTTTGTACCCCCTGTATGTCTAACACTGTTATGCAACACTTAAAACTTTTCAATGTATTTGTTTTTTGACTTCTTATTCATCCATAATAATAATAAAATGTCCTATAAGGTATGACTAAGTGAATTAATTGCTCATGGGATTCTTTCTAAATATCACAGGAATCAGAGTTCTGCTTTTCTACCAGTATTCACTATATAAGCATGCAAAGTCAAGCACCCAGTTTTTTTATCTAGGTTATCTGCACAAAAGATGATCAGGTTAAAAGATATTGTGCCAATATGTTTGAGAAGGGAACCAGTGGGGTAGAGAGCAGAAGCAACTAGCTGTTTTCAGGCTGTCCTGATTGACAACAAATTCAATAACAATAATATTAAATTGCTTCAAATCAATCATTATTTTTTTTACATATTGTATATTTTTGTTTTGGCTACATCCTGGTTAGTTGATTTGACATTGGTCTCCGATCCAGCGCTGACTCCTCTGAGCTTGCTGGCACTTCCTGTCCCACTGTGTCTGCATGCGGGTGCACGCGTCCATAGACTTACCTTGTGTCTCTCCTCGCGTCCCGGCCGAAAATGTGAACTGCGCATGCGCCCGCCCCAAGATGCTTTGTGGCCGCCGGAGAATTTTCACATTTTCGGACAGGAGCGCACAGGGACGACACTGGTATGTTTAAACTGCTGTTAAAGCGGTTTAAAAAACAAACAAAACTTTTTGCATATATCTACTGCTTGCTGGCAGTAGATATATGCAAAAAAAAGCTGAGGGTTTAGAAACCCTTTAAGTGCAACCAATCGGTTTCCAAAATGTAATTTTCCAAGCTGTGTGGGAAAAAAATAGAACATTTCTCAGATACTTGTTGATCGTTTCCTTTATGGCCAGAATTGTAATTTCAATGTGTGGGACCTAAACATATCTTCCATGACAGTATGTGGGGCCTTAAAGTCTTTTGAAATCCTCTTGATTTCTCCTTGAGCCTACTTATTTATTTCATTAGTTGGCTTGGTAATCGTTTTTGAACTTTAAATTATAGATTGACAAACCCAGCTAGTGATCCATTTTACATCACATCATTTAAAGTATCATTAAACCCTCAGGGATTTTTGCATATATCTACTGCTAGCAAGCAGTAGATATATGCAAAAACATTTAAGGTAGCATTTAAAGTAGCATTTAATGCTACTTTAAAGTATTGTTTTAACCCTTTGTTCCTTCTCAAGAGCAGTGGTTTTAGCTTTAGGTGGAGTTATCCTTGAAGACCCTCAAACATTTAGCTGTTTTTTTTTTTTAACATCCTAACATCATATTTATCCCCTCACGCCATTATTAGATTTGTGAAACAACATGATATATTGGAAAACCCATATTACTCTTTATCAGCCTGCAACTCTATTTGGGGGATTTCCCAGACCAAGTAATATTTGTATAGTATTTTCTGGTTGGATGTGTGCTTGAACATAAGGGAGGCTCCTGAATGGTCTTGTCTCAAATTCATTCCATGACCATGCTTAGAAATGTTCACCATTTTATAAATGTCAATAAATTGGCATAAAAATGTATTTCCAGTACTTCTACAGAGTTGTTTAATAGAACGATTTTCAATTCTACTGCTTTCAATTAATACTGCTTGGCTTTAGAGCAGTATGACTGGTTTATTTAAACTAACTCTGTAACTTTGCTTAATATTAAAATGCTATTAGCTGATTTTTGTTATTTTGACTGATTTTGACTGATTTTGACTTTCCCAATAAATTGCAGGAGATTATGCAGGGTTTCCAGGCTGTGGACTTCTGCGACTGCACAGCACCTACCGTCATGATCTGAAGATTTATGCATCAGATGAGGGTCGTGTACAGATGACTGCTGCAGCTTTTGCAAAGGTGCTTATACTGCCAATAAAAAAAGTTATAAAAAGTCACGTAACTTCCACTTCTAATGGACATTTGACATAATCGGGTTGATTTATTAAAGAAGTGTAGGATGTGCACTTAAAAGTGAATTTTCTCTTTACAAGGGAATTTTCTCTTAGCTAAGTGAAGGTAAAGCTCTGCACACTTCAATCATCCAATCATGTGCAGGCAAAAATGCTGGGTTTTTTTTCCTTGCACATGATGCAAAGGGAATTTTCATCACATGCACCAAGTTAAGTGAAAATCCCCTTGATAAGTAAATCAACCCCAATATGTTTAGATGGTACTAGAACATCAGACGCATCAGTATATGTGTTAAATATATTACTATAGAAGCTAGTGTGTGTAGGTATAGGGTCATTACCCGCAAACGACATATCATTTATTGATCATTCACTAAATGGCCAAAAGTTTGTAAACATCCTTCAAAATGATTGGTTTTAGGTGTTTCAAGTGAAGTATACTGTTAATGTTGCAGCATTCAAAGACATTTTAGACAACTATGCACTTCCAACTGTGGCAATAGTTTGTGGCAGATGCTTTTCTATTAAAGGATTTCTGTGCTGCACAAAGCCAGGTCTAAAAAGACATGGTTTGACTGGCTTGGTGTGGAGGAACTCAAGTGACCTGCATACAGCCCTAACCTTAACCCTGTTGAACATGTTTGAGAGAATTGTGAGCTTGGGGGGATGTGAACTCCATATTATTGTCCAAGGCCCATGGTTTTGGTATGGGATGTCCAACAAGCTCTTTTAGGTGTGCTGGTCAGGTGTCCACAAACATTTAGCCATATAGTGCTGCATCAGTTTAATATGTGTAATGAAACATGTACATAGATAAAAATTGAGGCTGCTATTGCTGACCTCCTTTTGAAAATGTTTGATGCTTTGCTGAATTTGGCTTTAGTATCAGAGCAGAAAGATGTGTGCACAAGAGAAGGCAATGTGAAATCAAAATACTTTACCTTTATTCTTGATTTTGGTAAATGACTACAAATTTAAAAAAATTACAGGGTCATTATGACAGCCAAGCAACTAACATTTGGGTTAAGGGACTTGTATAGATGGTTTAGTTTGCTCTGTAAAAACGCATATATAAAATAATAAACATAACTTCATATACAACCTGAATTATAATACTAGGGAAGAAGGTAGAGTGTGCTGCAGTGTGCCTGACCACTTTATATCCAACTTGAAAATGACCAAAACCAATCAGTCTTCTGAACTATAGTTCTCAGGTTAAGAGCACTGTAAAGAACTAGTTAATACTGTAAATGGACTTGTTTAATAAAGAGTTTATATGTCTGTGAGTTCAAATTCATAAGTGTAGCAATGCATAGCTAACAATTGCAGTTGACCAGCAGAATTGACATATTTCCACAATATCATTTTTGTTTTTATTTTCATGAAATCTCAATTATTCTACAACCCTGTCCACCATTCTTTTAATTTAAAAAAAAAATCCAATCCTCAGGATTGCAGGTATTAAGTGGAGTTGGGATGCAGAAAATTTCCCACTCAAAGCCCAAGAGATGTAACAAGCTGTTTTTTTAATTAAGATTTTAGTTGTAGGTGTTCTGCCTTTTCATCTGCATACGCAGGTTTGTGTACAAATCGTTTTTTTATTGTGTTATTAATGTGTTATTAATAGAAATGTTTTATTCTTCATAACTTTTTAATTTGTTTTTAATAGTATTGTTAGGCATTTCTTAAACCAATTATTATGTAGGTTCTGTGTTGTGTACAGAGTCGGGTTTAAACATGTGATGGAGTTGTTAATACTGCAAATGGTTACAGGGCCTCTTAGCACTGGAAGGTGAGCTTACCCCAATCTTGGTTCAGATGGTCAAGAGCGCAAACATGAATGGACTCCTGGACAGTGACAGTGACTCCCTGAGCAGCTGTCAACAGAAAGTGAAGGCTCGTCTCCATGAGATTATGCAGAAGGATGTTGAATTCTCCAAGGAAGAGCAAGAAAAGGTAGTTCATCTGCAGGGGTTTGGCCCGGTATTATGTGTCATGGCCAGGGCCTGAAAAATATTAGTTTCTCACCAGTCAGCATGACCGGACTCCTTTCAATTTATGTTAACATATTTAGGGACAGATAGAGCTTTCTTCTGGTGGTATAAAATCATTTTATTTTTTACTATATAATGAAAAAAAGTACCGTAAATTTCGAAAAAAAATGTTTTCCCTACGTTATGTTAAACATTTATTCTTACCCATATTTTTGGTAAAATATAAAAGACGGGGTCATGTCAGGTAAATAGACACCAAACATGTCAAGCCTTAAAATTGCGCACACCCGCAAAAAACGACCAAACTGAAAATTGGCCATAGGCGACGCTTTAAAAGCTTTTTCTGCTTATATCAGTTTAGTGTTATCAGTGATTACTGGCCCTAAAATTATTGCTCGCACTCCAATGTTTGCGGGGATATGTGACATGTGCAGCACAATAGGTGCAATCATCGTTTTCACATGTAGGCTCACCCGCCGCATGTTTGCGTGTGTATGTGGGGGGCAGTGGACTTAAAAATTTAGTGGGGTTTTTTTTATGCTTCTTTTAATTTTTTTTATCACTCTTTTTAATTTTTTTTACACTTTTTATTGCTATCACATAGAAGGGCCAAGAAGTACTCTATGTGATAGCCAATTTACATGACCAGTCCTCTTCATGTAGACATCAGGGGTCCCCAAGACCCCTAATTTCACCTATGGACCCACAGAGAAGCTGATGAAGCAGAGATCTGCTTCACCAGCTTCTGAAGCTGGAGAGTGACAGCTGAATGCGGAAGTGATGTAATATACATCACTTCCTGCATTCGGGGACCGGAGAGGAGCTACTCGTCAGGCTCCGGATTTTTCAAGCCCTGGTCATTCCATTGTTTACATGATTAGTGGCTTCAATTTAGAGCAAAATTACCCATTCTGCCTTTGTTCCTTGCTGCATCCCACCATTTACCACCCCATTTATTGCAACCGCTTCTTCATGGCATCAACAGCACCACTACAGCCAATCCTATAACTCTGCTATTAAACTTTTGCTCCTGCTACACAAGGGCAAAAAAAACCAAAACATTTCACTAGTTGAAAGGAGGATCATCCTTGTTGTTCAACTACATGGAATGTAATATTGTAGCCAGAAATCTACTTCCATTAAAAAAAAAAAATTACAAATCTATCATTGTGGAATTAAAGCGGAGCTTTCAGTAATTAAGCAAGTTTGCTTTCCTGATATATCACGGCATACAGCAACTGTATCATTTTTCAAAAATCTCCTAGTGATCAGACGGTCAGTTTGTAGCAAGGTCAGAGACTGCAGCAGGGTGCTGACTTTTGTGAACGTAGCCAAGATCTTCACAGGTCCCAAGATTTACATGATTGTGTCATTTGTGACCCAGCATCTCCATCTGAACAGAAAACTCTTGTAAAATGCACAGAAACGCGCATAAAAAAAAAGCACGCAAAACAGTGCTGAAACGCTATCGCCCTGGTGTGAATGGGGTCTTAATTGTAAGACCCTGTCTCCTAGTTTACACCTCCCAGGTGGCTGAACCAATTTTACTATTTTTCATGTTTTATTGCAAGTTTTTATAGTTTTTCACTTAGGGTTTTAAACATTTATTAAAAGACCCCCCCAAACCATAAGCTCAGAACCTGTGTTAAAAGATAGTTCTATTAAATTTGTACATCTCATTTTCTAATCTATATTTATAATAAAATATGTTAATAAATGAATACAAAATTATTACTAAATATAAAATATAAAATTGTACTGGGTTAACAAATAATAAATATTTGTAAACTTTAACCCCTTCATGACTGAGGCCCTTTTTTCCATTTTTGCACCCATGTTATATTCCACATTTTAGGCCTGAAAATGACGTAAAACCCCCCAACATTATATATTTTCTGAATGCCAAGACCCTATAGAATAAAATGGTGGTAGTTGAACATTTTTATGTTGCGCAATATTAGCGCAACTCCTTATTAAACCCCAAAATTTAGTGACAAATTTAATTAAATGCCCCAAAACACAACAAATTACCCATTTTTTTAATGAAATATAAAAGATGAGGTTACAACGAATAAAACGATACCCAACATGCCCAGTTTACAGATTGCGTGCGACCGTGAAACGGCGAAAAACTGCAGTACCCCAAAAAGTCAATAAAAGACACTTTAAAAGCCCCCACAGGTCATCAATTTAGAGATACCCCAAAATACTGGCCCTAGAATTATTGCTCTC